>NW_015521269.1:0-1348 GCF_001515645.1 Sinocyclocheilus grahami | reverse complement strand
TAACATTATAACTATAACTTTTTTCATTTAAGAATTTCTGCCCCATTTTGTAACCTATTTGTGGAAAGTGACAATTATTAAGACAAAAGGAATAAAAAACAGAGTGAAGGAAAGAGAGGTGAGCGCACATGTTCCAGAAAGAGCAGGACAGAGGCATTATGGGAGATCAGATTCATCATCAGGTCAATAATGGTGCTTCACCTACTCAGATTCTCTCTCCTGCCTTCAGTCATATTTGGGGCCTTCTCTAGATCAGAAAGGCATCAGCTTTCTTAACTCTTAAACAGCCTCCGAAATGGATGCCTAAGGCATACTCGGCTCAGAATTCATTAGCACTGAGCTAGATAAGACCTTAATGCATACTAAACATCCCTGCTCCGTATATATGGCATTAGCAGCATACATTAGAGGAAACTTTCCTTCTGTTGGTTTTGCTCTGAGGATCTCGTTCCCCCCGGCCTGGAGGTTCAGACGCCTGTAATTACAGCACGAAAGAAGCTCAGAGATGTTACACCACATATCTACAGTATACACTTGAACTCAAACGTCTCCTGAGAAAAAGACATCTTGTGGTATCTAATTATTTTTCTTAAGCTGTAGAGTTATTCCTCTGATCCAAGTCTGGCTGATTAAGCTTTTTGATCATTCGAACACAAGTTATTACAACAATACGGCTGAGATTAAATATTCATAAAGGAAAAATCAATTCAGATGGAAGATTTCAAGCAGATATTTCCACAGTGGTCCCAGTAAATGAATTCTGCATTTATTATGGATCCACACTATTAAATTGCTCGCATGTTTACTAAACAGTGAGAAATTGAAAAATATATTAATCCTAAAAAGATGTTTATTTCCAGGTGTACAAAAAAAAAGTTCCAGTGGGGTCTCAGACTTGTGAAACCCACATATACATTATGTGTGTGTGTATAAATGTATTTATATATAAAAATGAATACATAATGTATGTCTAAATGTATATGTGTGTGTGGGTTTCACAAGACATTTTTGTACACCTAGAAATAAACATAATTTTAGGATGAATATATTTTTCTATATGTGAATATATGTATATATTACATTTTACATAAACAAAAAAATATTCTTTTTTTATATATTTGTATATAAAATACATAATTAGAAAATGTTATATATATATATATTATATACTATAAATAAATAAGCTAGAAAGTCAACACAACCTCTCCATAGTCTGCCTTTGGCGGGATTTTAGAGGGAATTCAGCATTATATTTGGACTATGAAAATATTATTGAAACCAGAACCATTACAGTATTGAGGGGGAATGTATATACAGTGGGTACGGAAAGTATTCAGACCCCCTTAAA
>NW_015521268.1:1600-2345 GCF_001515645.1 Sinocyclocheilus grahami | reverse complement strand
TCAGCAGGCAGGAATCGGATCAAATAATGCTGCTTCACTGGATCTTTCAGATACTGATCCAAACCCTCAACCTAAACACAACATCAATGCACCACATGATTATTCAGAATTCTATTTTTATTTTGTTTTTCAATTATAGAAATTAAGCAAATCAATAAGAAAACAAGCAGTTAAAAATAATTATTTTATTTTACAAGAGCCAAGTACCAATAATAATTTTAGTCTTAATTTCTTTGCTTTCAAATGTTAAAACTATCAACCCAGCTTGTATTTTTACAGAAAACCAAAGGAAGCTTCTGTTCAACTGACAACAAATTTATAAATTATCATCACTAATTCAGCAATGTTATTATAGCTTTGCATTTTAAGTGTTTTTATGCTAATACGGTTTTCAAATGTGCTACAAATTTCGGTTTCATTTTTATTGGTTTCATTGATTTTGTTCGTTTTAGTTGTAGTTTTTATTTAGTGATTTTGTGAAGATTTCCATTTATTTACCGCAACACTGTTAGTGCCATGATCTACTCTTTCATCTGCAGTAACACAGGAATATCTTCAAAGTGGTAATAAACAGGAAAATAATAACAGTGTCAATGCTGTCAATATCATCAGTTATGAAACAAACTCATTTTCAGCTGTAAAGAAAATCCAGATCAATCCCAGCAGCTGAGTCCTCCGCCATCTTCAAGAATCGGCTAAAAACACATCTCGTCCATCTTTATTTGACCCTCTAACTCTAGCACTC
>NW_015521268.1:0-662 GCF_001515645.1 Sinocyclocheilus grahami | reverse complement strand
AATTAATGACAGAATTTTCATTTTTTGGTGAACTATCCCTTTAAAACAAGAGATGCATGGATAAGGTGCCTAGAGATCGCCAGCCCTCCCCTGACGCACACTCACCCCTGAACTGTCCTTCAGTCACACAGGGGTCCTCCTCTGGCGGCGGAGCGTCCGGAGCACAGCGCAGCGGCTGGCCGTGGATCAGGTACCACAGGAAGGAGTGCACCATGCGCAGACGGGGCATCTTGGGCAGGAAGCCCATGGAGCGGCCGAGTCCTGGAACTGACACAGAACACAGCTGAAGTTACGGAGCGATGGACGAGGGTGTAGTTTAGTCTGCGGCGGTCAGCTCAGCTCCGTACCCAGCACCGGCTTGAAGGACTTCAGCGTTTTGACGCCCATCTGCTCGGACACTTTCTTCAGGCCGCTGCTCTGAGATGCTCGCGACGCTTTACTCTCCTTCCCCTCCGGAGCGCTGGGCTTCGGCTTCTCCGGCGGAGGGTCAGCGCTGACCAGAAACACAGCGAGCACTCAGTCAGTTAATGCTCCTGAAGAGTCTCTCCTGCTCAACCTGGCTGCTTCATTTCATCAAAAATACTGTAAACATTCTGAAACATTATTCTAATGTAAACCAGCTGTTTTCTATGTGAATATGTGTTAAACTGTAATGTATTTCT
>NW_015521267.1:0-2346 GCF_001515645.1 Sinocyclocheilus grahami | reverse complement strand
GGTGTGTAGATGAAAATTTAACGCTTTAATGCGTTGTTTAAAGACCTTTTGTTATGTTTATGTTCGACTACACTGCAAAAGGACCCAACTGTTATATTGTATTCAATAATGTTAAGCAGGTTAGCTTTTTATACAACATGCTTTAACTTGATAATTGTCATTTTCATCCATCATCAAATTATTAGAACACCTTAAAAAGTTGAAGCCATGGTATAAGTGCATTTGTGCACATGATAAGGATGGTACCACATTCGCCTCATTTTGAGCCAGAAAAAAACCCCCTGTTAAATAAATATTTAAATAATATACAATTCTCCTGCCCTGGTAATATTCAAGCATATTGTTTGTATTACCTTCAGTTAAAATATTTGCACTAAAAATAAAGCTTATGTTTACTGTATGTGGTGGAAAAAGCACAACATCTTATGTACAATAGTCAAATAAATTGCATTGTTTATCACACCTCAGTTGTGAGATGTAGGGCAGACACTGCAGGAATCCCTTCACTTCACTCTCTTCATCTGTGCAGTCTATCAGCTCTACTGGTTTCTTCTCTGTTTGGAGTTTCAGCACTTCTAGGAGGATGGAGCTCTTTCTCTCTGAGAGATCTATGATCCAGACTGCAGGAGCTGACTGATAAATTGGCTGTAATGCTGGAAGGACACTCCTGCCTGTTCGAGTCTCATAGTCCTTCACATGTGAACACAGATCCAGCAGAAAATCACATTGAGCAGCGTGACGGTTAGTATAGTTTTCACTGAAGGGGAAAGATGTGTAGCTGCACACAGATGTGAACAGTTCAGTGTAATTTTCACCAGTCGTTTTATCAAACTCTGATGCTGAAATAATCAGATTTGCCATAAACTGGACAGACCTTTTCTTTTCTTTGAAAATCAAGGAGTTAAATCTGCTCTCTGAGAGATCTATGATCCAGACTGCAGGAGCTGACTGATAAATTGGCTGTAATGCTGGAAGGACACTCCTGCCTGTTTGAGTCTCATAATCCTTCACATGTGAACACAGATCCAGCAGGAAATCACATTGATCAGCGTGACGGTTAGTGTAGTTTTCACTGCAGGGGAAAGATGTGTAGCTGCACACAGATGTGAACAGTTCTGTGTAATTTTCACCAGTCGTTTTATCAAACTCTGATGCTGAAATAATCAGATTCACCAGAAACTGGACAGACCTTTTCTTCTCATAGGGATCAAATCTGTGGAGACACAAATGTAAACACACTTCAATGTCTAGTGCTGGATAATATGAAATATGGAAGCAGATTCATAATTACAACATTCATCTTTACAATATTAATAATAAAAAGATAATTAGGTTTATGACACTGATCTGTATGATGACTCTGTTGCTCATTGTGTTCTAAACTGCTATTCAGGAAGTGTTTAAGCCGCCATTTTACTATTCCCTATCCCTACCAGCAGACAAATACAGCCAAAACACTGACCTAAAATCACCAGATTTGAAGCATAACAGTCGCACAGAATTTGTTTTTAGGATATATGTATGTAAATTAATTGTTATTTCAGATGTTATCTGCAATGTTTATGGTGTTTTCGGGCAGGTTAAGCGATATATTAAAATTGTTAAGGTGGGTGTGTGTCTGCTGCGCACTACCGACAGAGGAAACTGATACAACACAAATATATTTCTTTATGTACGTAATTAAGCAGGAAATATTAAACATGAACATATATCTGGTATTAGAATAAGAAATTAATTTGAATATACAAAAAATATTATTTGTTACTATATTGTATTGAAATTCAAAGTTTACCATGCATCATCATGGAAATAAAGCTTTGTGTCTTTAAGTCTGTACAACACATAGTCAGCATTATTTCTCTAAATAAGTTATGATGCATGTATTTTATGTCCTGATTGAGCAACATCTATTTCAGACTCTTCAAGATCGCACAATTTCTATGGTATTTTACTAGCATTACAGTTTCCATTGGAGTAAAATGTTGTTGAATAATAATTAATTTAACCAACATTTAAATCATTAACTGCCTCAAAATGCATGCTGTTAACAAAATCATTGTTGAAACATTTGCAATTAGCCAACTGTATGAATAAAAACAATATAACGACACAACATAATAATATAAACAGTGAGCAGCCTGTACAAGCTGAATTAAGGTATATGTTATGAAGCATAAATCTTTCAGAATGAGCACTTTGTCATGTGTAATACATGTGTTGAAGATCTCATCTGTCTGATGTTCATCGTGTTCATCTAATGTTTGCTACTGTAATGAATATGAAGGTAACTTTTTAATAAGTGGGGGAAATTCCTGACATTAAACAAATAACTATTTACATGCTTAG
>NW_015521266.1:1372-2346 GCF_001515645.1 Sinocyclocheilus grahami | reverse complement strand
AGTTTTTTTCTAACAGTTTCTGGTCCCCATTGATTTTCATAGTATTTTTTTTCCACACTGTGGAAGTCAGTGGGAACCAGCAGCTCTTTGGTTACCCACATTCTTCAAAACATCTTCTTTTGTGTTCAGCAGAAGAAAGAACTTCATACAGGTTTGCAACAACATGAGGTTGAGTAAATGATAGAATGACAGAGTTTTCATTTTTGGGTGAACTATCACTTTAAGAATTTAAATAGTCTCCATCAGGTACCAGTGTCTGCTTATGTAGCGGAGCCTTTTTCCAGAGACGGACACTTGCAAGTTTGTGGAGCGCACCCTGCTGCATTTGCATGACAATATAAGTAGACGTACCGCCAGGCACACACATTTCGGCACCGCAGGGGAGCCGTTTCACAGCTAAACTCTGAATCAGACCATTTTGTCAGATCTAACTGATGGTTCTCTCTAAGCCATGTTTTGGAACAAGATCCGCTGCTGTATACAAAGAGCGATAGAAGATCCGTTCCCACTGCATTGCAGCAGCCAGCCAATTACAGCCAGACAAACACAATTACCTCCCGCAGTATGTGATGCAATTAACAGCAAGAGGATCATACAAACGACTCAGTGGGGTGTGGAAAGGGTCGTATGTGGCATTGTCTCATCATGCATGTTTATCTCTACTTTGTTGAGCAGTTCAAACCCGAGCTAAGTGTACAGAAAGCAGGCCAAATCTCTTTAAGGATTGTGAGAAACCTTTGCAGACAGAAAGAAACATCTGTTAAGGAGGCACCAGATGTGTTTTGATGTGCAGGTGTGTGATGTACAATGATGTGCTGGATTATATAAGCTGTTCTGACAATAAGACTTCAGTCTTTTGTTGGATGTGATGCAAAACAAGAGATACAGCTCTGCCACTGGTGCTGGAATAATGTTCTTCTGTTTTCTCAACTCGCTCTGTGTGTGTGTGTGTGTGTGTGTGTGTGTGTGTGTGT
>NW_015521266.1:0-213 GCF_001515645.1 Sinocyclocheilus grahami | reverse complement strand
CTCACGTTACCTTTCTAAGGTCAGCCTACAATGTTAAATCCTGAAGCACCAGGTTCTGTTTCTTAAAGGAATAGTTCGCCCAAAATAAAAATCACTTCAAAATATACTCGCCATCAGGCCATGTTTCTTCATCAGAACAAATTTGGAAAAATGTAGCATTACATCACCTGCTCACCAATGGCTCCTCTGCAGTGAATGGGTGCCATCAGAATG
>NW_015521265.1:1912-2346 GCF_001515645.1 Sinocyclocheilus grahami | reverse complement strand
TATGTGGATGAATGGAATGTCAAATGCGAGATGTGTAATGTTGGTACGTAACTGAAGTCTGTATCCTGCAGTTTGAGTGCAGCGAGGTATGTAATAGCGGGAGCTGTTTCATATCAGTCTGATTGATCCAGTGAGTATGATCTGGTTGTTTTATGTTTTAAATGTGTACGTTTCACAGATGTTAGCGTGTCTGTGTGCAGGTTTGGGGGACGTGCCCACCAGCTTATTTCCAGCTTAGAGCCATGGAGGGTATCAGTATTTGGCAGGACATCAGGACCCGGATTGCGCTGCTGTTTTGTCATCTTTGTTCTTATTGCCCTTATTAATTTATTTGTCTTTATTGTGTTTATTCCTTGTTTTGTGAATATTGGAGTGTCTTTTTTTTCTCTCATGTTTACCTTTTGTGTAATTTGCGACTAAGTCTGCTGATGCAA
>NW_015521265.1:0-256 GCF_001515645.1 Sinocyclocheilus grahami | reverse complement strand
GAGGGAGACAGACAATGAAATAGGATATAATAATTTATAATTTATAGGGAAAAAATTAAGCAATACAAAATAAACAATATTCTTTGTCTAGGGAAAAATAAATTAAAAATGTCTAAAAGCAATGAAAGATCAATATTAAAAGGGAAAAAGGAAACCCAAGGTGTGTGAGACCAAAGCATGTGACCTTCCTTTAAGACCAACAGCCCAGTTTTTTATATAGAAAAGACCGCTGGTATACAATCACCCATGCCCCAGG
>NW_015521264.1:0-644 GCF_001515645.1 Sinocyclocheilus grahami | reverse complement strand
GAAAAAACAAAACTAAGACTAGTCTAAAGCAGTTTATGCGACCAGCCACCAGAAACTAGACTGGCTGAAAAACATTGTGAAACCAATGTTAGGATTGATTCCGTTTTATGGCTTGTAACTTTGTGTGCAGTTAATACTAATGTTTGCTTCTTGTTAAAATCATGTAACTTCTAGAAGGATGTCATTAATAACAAAAGAGCATTCTCAAAAACCTGATCGCTAAATGGATGTTTTGTTTGAAAGTGTTAGTGAATCTACAATATTTATTTCAAATTTAAGCAAAAATGGTAACATCCACCTAAACTAAAATATAGATAAATATTAAAAGTAATTTAAATTATTTAATATTCATCCCATGTTCCTTTCAAAATTATATAAAAATGTATAACTTCTGTTACACTTTTGTTGTTACACAGATTACAGTGACATCACCAAAAAAAATAGACTGCGCGTTACTTCAAAGTTACTTACAATTTAGTAACTTGTTACAAATATTTAGGAGCGCTTGTGTTGTATTCCTAGTACTGTTCTCACAGCGTTACACTCTCTGATCAACCATCTTCTTTCTTTAACCAGTCGAGGAAGCCCCGCCAATCGGTAGGGCATCAAAAAATTACTTTATACTCATAGTGTTCTTCCCCACG
>NW_015521263.1:2074-2348 GCF_001515645.1 Sinocyclocheilus grahami | reverse complement strand
TGCGATTTGACTGTAGATGCTGGGTTGGGTTTATTTACATCTAGAGTCCTTGTTCTCAGGTCCTATTTTATTTCAATTACTTTATGATACATATTTAAATTCACTGTTCAAATGAAATCACTGAATACAAATACGCATCTCACCTAATTCAAGAAATGTATTTGTAGCCTAATGTAAATCAGCTTTAAAACCATTCTTAGGTAAACTGTCACATTCACTTTACATTTACATAAAAATAGTTTTATGAAGGACATATATATATATATATATATAT
>NW_015521263.1:0-1344 GCF_001515645.1 Sinocyclocheilus grahami | reverse complement strand
AAGAGGCACTTGAGATGTGTTGTGAACATCTTGTACGGCATTGGTCCATCTGACAGCCTCACTTTACATATTACATTTTATCTCTCCATCCAGCTATCTGTCAATCCATCCGCTCGGTGTAGATTTATAAGCTCCCCCTCATTCTCCTCCCCTCCAGACAGCATAAATGTATTAGTCCCTCACCAACCCCCCACCGCCCACCCCAGATGGCCGAACAGCTGCCCGTCCAATTGCATCTCTGAGCGGGAGTTGGGGGAGGGGGCCTCTAGTCCCAATCTGGATTACAGCATTTCTGGATTAAAACCCAGATGTGATTTGTGATGTAACCCGCTCTAATCATTCTCTTTGCACTCTCTCTTTTTAGCTCCTCCTGCCTCATTCCCTTTTCCATATCTCTTTCTTATTCCATGTAGATTTCTTTTATTGAAACATCCCACTTTTAATCTTTCTCATTCTGTCCTGTTTTATTCTCTTTCCTTTTTGCATTTCTTTACTCTCACTGCATGCTTTCTTTTTGGAACTTTACTCTGTATTTTTCAGTGAAGTGTATACTTGTGAGAGAAATATTGACGCTTAATGCAGCCACATTCCTGTAGGTCGATTTTTATGTCTTCATTTTAGATAGTCCTGCGGTGTGACAAATGAAAAGTATAAATATTCCACGTACTTAATATGAGATCAGAAAAGCCAACTGTATAATCATTATTAGCAGAATTAGCAGTTAAGTAGTTGTTCATGCAATCTTATTTCTCAAACAGAATTGACTCATTAGCTTAATGTTTATGGATTTGTTTTTCTTTCACAGATGATGATAATGATGGGCATTATTGGGGTCATCTTGATGGGCATCGTTTTCAGTGAGTAGAAACTTATTTTATTTTACAAACACTAATCATTGTTGGTTGATTTACTTGTAAATCAGACTTTAAAAACAGAATGTTTTTCGTATTTAGTTTTACTCCACCGTAGGATGTTTTGCCACCTTGCCACAATGAATTTTAGGCATATAAAGGCTAACATGTAATGATATAGTTAAGAAAAACAAATCTTATTGCAGCTGCAACTTAAATGCTAATAAAAGATCAGCTGCTCTTACAAAGATAAGCTAAGGTCTAGTTAGTATATGCATCAAATATAAAAGCTCAATTTAATCCTGAATCAGCATGGACTAATCAGTTGCAATGATTTATTTCTCTTTTCTTGTCTTTTACGACAGTGTACTTCTACTACTGAGCCTCTCGTGGGACGCACAAGGACAGGAGACTCTGGCTTTGTGTGAACTCAACCCCTCCTTCTCTCCCCACCAATGCCTTTCATTGAATCCACAGTGTGTGTGTGTGTGTG
>NW_015521262.1:18049-20397 GCF_001515645.1 Sinocyclocheilus grahami | reverse complement strand
GACTGCCTTTCAGAGAGAGCACAGGTGAATCTTCTAGACATTTATCAAAAGTATCTCAAAAGCTGATGGGAACTTCTCAGATTTCCCTGTCACGGGGATCTAACAAGATGTATAAAGCCCTAAACACACTGCAGGATTTTCAGCTGTCGATTGGCATCGTGAAACAATCGTGGAGATTTCTGTGATCGTGGCTCCTAATCAGTGCTCCTGTGTCGTACAGTGAGAGAGGTTCAAATATGGCCATTATCACGGTCTTGCGACCAAAGATAGCCTACGATAATTTTCTGACAGTGTCATTCTGACAGTGTGTATCTGTAAGAAATGAAGACATGCAGTCACACCACATATTTTAGCGTTTATTACCTGCTGACTCAATCAATAGTGAAACAAAGGTGTGAACCAAAAATAAATAAATAAATACACACCCTGCTGTGTTTGGCTTTTGTTGCTTATTTGCATAACACTGAGAAAGTCTACCATTTTTCTCACAGCTTGCTCTGCTCCCACAATCCCCTGCACATCATTTGTTTTCATACAGACTGAACTGAAAATACCATGGCTGGATAACACTACCAGATGTAGCTTGAAAGTTCACAGCTCTGATGATGCACATTTATGCAAGGATTATATTAATGTGGCTGGATTCATCTGTAGCTCAAGCATTTCTTGGTGAACACCAGGATTATAAATCCCATGAGCTGGAAAAGGACAGGAGGACATCAGGATGTCCGTGCATGTGTTGAAAGTGAGGAGAGATTAAACATGCCCAGTTAGAAACACTCCAGCAGTATAAACAGAAATGGAACATTTTTAAAACACTAAGTACAGAAGCACACACTAAGTGAACATGCACGCTAAAATCAGCTCCACAGAGCCAAGACCTCAGAGAGGAGTATACACCATCTATGAAAGTGTGTCAGTGAGTGGAGAGATCAACAGCATTAACATTTCCATTTGCATCATTAAAACCCAAGAACTAATCCAGTCCTGCTCCTTTAATCTCCTAATTCTCCTCGTTCTCCCAAAGTGTGTAACTCGTCCTCACCCTTTGTACTCCAGACATGAATGACAGCTCAAATCATGTGTCTGCACCCCTAAAGCCCCGTTCACACCAAGAACGATAACAATAAAGATAACAGTTCAGATAACAGATAATAGTTCTGAAAATTATTCTCAATATTAAAGAATAGCAGAGTCCACACCACAGCTATGATGGAATCACTTTCAGAATGATTTTTTTTCCAGCTGATGAACAATACAAACATTGACACCCAGTCAGAAATCAAATCGCTCAATCACTACCATCATTACCACTGTTCGCTTTTAAAGACATTACTAAGTGTCTTAATTGTCTATGTATTTCCAAGCTGATGGTTCCGTGGGGTTAATGTTGAAGCTCTTGTGTGTTCAATTAATTTTGGAGCAATAACCCCCATAAGGAACCATACCGCCAAAGATAAATTGTGTTTCAATAAACTCAAGTAACTTGCCAAAGTGGTCCCGTCTGAAATATCTTTATCTTTACAGTTATTTTTATAGTCATCGCTCTTGGTGTGAACAGGGTTTAAACTAACCCGCAGTGTATGAGCAGATCAGACAAACTATCCACTGCGATGTCCTGTTTTGTTACCTTCATTCAGAGACTCTTATTTTTTTATATTCATTTGATATTCTGTTTTTTCTGTTTTCTTGTTTCCTGTGTTTAGTTCCTGTTTCTTTGGTTGCCTAGGTTTCTGAATGTTCTGACTGGTTTTTGCAGTAACTGATTATGTTCACCTGTTCCTTGTTTAGTTCCTCATTTAGTCTGTGTGTTTATAACCCACGGTTTCATTTGTTATTTGTCTTTACGTCGGTTGCTTTTCCCAGTATTTCTGTCACGCCCCTGGACTCACTGTGTTGGGTTTTCCCTCCCCAGGTGTGCCGTGTCTCAGTTAATTAGTCATTCCATGCACCTGTGTTCCCCAAATTGCTCAATGTTTATTAGCCCCAGTCTGTGCTGTCTGTCTTTGTTTGAGATTACACGTCAACCCTTGTGTTTCCTGTGCTCCTGTCTGCCCCAAGTATTCCCTTGGATTTTGAATTAAAAGACTTTCGTGAGTTGAAAACCTTGTCTCCTCGTTCCTCGCCATAGGCTAAGTGTGACAGAAAAACCGAAACAGTTACCTCCATGTTTCCCCTCTGTTTTGTTTTCGTTTCCATGGATCCCTTCACTTGCCCCGAATTCCTCCTCCTCCTGCTGGAGCAGGGAGACAAAGCTCTCGAGGACCATACCAAACTGTTCCTGTTGGTCGTAATATCACCAGCTATCTGGACGACACGCTCTGCTCTTTCTATGACGCAAGCCTGAA
>NW_015521262.1:0-625 GCF_001515645.1 Sinocyclocheilus grahami | reverse complement strand
AGAAAGAAAGAAAGAAAGAAAGATATATGAGTATCACCACTAGTCTCCTTAAGACAATTAGCCTCTGAGCATTACATGTTTCCTCTGGGTAGTGTGTGTAAAACATGGTCAGTGATCTTCTCTGTTTATAATTTAACACCTGAAAATGACAATCTTCAGAGGATCAAATAATATAAGACAGTGGTTGAAAATGCAGCAATAATGCCAAGAAAAAATCTTGCTGCACACTTTACCAGAAAACCAAACACAATGCAAATTATAGTCTCCAAGGCATGCATTAGTTTTGCATTTAAAACCTTACATTGTGTGTTACTCGTGAAGATGAGATTAAATCCAGGGTTAGACCAGGAATCCATCCCACAATCACAAAATTGTGCCGTTATCATTTTCAAATGAATTTGGCACAGCTGTGAAATACACACACTGACTAAGCAGGTAATTGTGGGTCGTTTCACTTTGGTTTTTGCTGACGCAGGAGGAGAGCTGCACTTTAATCATAAAGCTCTTTTTTACCCAGTGCTCACATTTATTAATGTCCAACTGTCTCTCAGCTTAACTTTTTTTTGGCAGTCTGTTCCTAGACTGCCTTTCAGAGAGAGCACAGGTGAATCTTCTAGACATTTAT
>NW_015521261.1:2131-2348 GCF_001515645.1 Sinocyclocheilus grahami | reverse complement strand
AGTTCAAAAGAACAGCATTTATTTGAAATACAAATATTTTGTAACTATTAATCCCTTTGATGTCACTTTTGACCAATTTAATGCATCCTTTCTAAATATGTGTAGCCTATATACATAGAATTTTATTGAAATTGACATTTTGAATTTAAGTGATACTTTGCTGTATAATATGAATAATTTTAACTGCAGAAAATGTAAATGTATTGTCCTGTTAAAT
>NW_015521261.1:0-318 GCF_001515645.1 Sinocyclocheilus grahami | reverse complement strand
GACTCTCATTCCATGGCAGGGGACGTCAAGGGCATCCTGGTCTATTCCGTGGCCTGCTCCAACCACCTCCCCCCTGGTGATTGTTATTGCCCATCCCCTGGGCAGTAATCCCACACAGACTAATTAAACAGGGTCAAACCCATTACAGAACATAGTACGGGACCCTCCTTGTCTCTGCTGAAGGTGACCATGAGCACCTCATGACGCAGGTAGCTTTATTTTATTCGTTCGACGCTAATGTGTATTTCAGCAAGAAGATATAAAGTTACCAAATGTACAATGTTCTATATAGCTCTGCTTGTTCCTGTATATTTAGTT
>NW_015521260.1:0-2349 GCF_001515645.1 Sinocyclocheilus grahami | reverse complement strand
GGAGTGGAGAAGAGCAGAAAGGAATGAAAGTAGGCTAGAGGAAAAGAAGAGAAAAGCAAAGTAATGCATAGAAAAGTAAAAATGAGGAGCAGAGATGAAGCAAAATGATACAAGAGGAAACTAAAACAAAAAAGGAGTGGCAATGAGACAAGATGAGCAAAGGGAAGGGAAGGGAACGGAAGGGAAGGGAAGAGAAAGTGAGACGAGAGGAAAGGAAACAAAAAAGAAAAAGGGAAGCCATAGGAGATGAGACCAAGTAAGATGAGATGGGCAAAAGAGAAAAGGAAAGGAGAAGGACAAAACAAAACCAGAAGAAATTAAAGGAAATGAGACAACGTGAGACAAGATAAGAGAAAGGGAAAAGGAAAGGAAAGTAGAAAATATAAGCAAAAGAAATGCAAGGGGATGAGACAAACAGACAAATTGAGAGGAAACAAAAAAAGGAAAAGGAGATAAGGCGAGACTAAATACCAGAAGGCAACAAAAAAGGAAAGGAGATGAGATGAAGTGAGAGGAAAGGAAACGGAAAAGAAGAGGAAATGGAAAAATAACTAAAGAGGAAAAAGGCAAAGCAAGGGAAGGAGATGAGACGAGACAAAGGAAAAGAACAAAAAAAGGTAAAGGAAAGAAAGGTAAGGAAATGAAAATGAAAGGGGGAATGAAAAGGAAACAGGATGACACAATAAAAATAAAAAAAGGAGAGGAGACAGAGTGCAAAGAAAGAAAGCGGTGAGAGAAGAGAGTGCAAGAAAGAAGACAGATGTAAAAGAGAGAGAGAGCGCAACAAACTGATGGAGAAGTGGATATTTTGATTTGACATGTGAGTTTGATGACTACCTCCCTCCGCCACCTGTGGAGGTCTCTGCACCATCAAAGCACATTAGACACATTAGGCCCATGCTTACTTATGAGCAAGATAAAAAGCTGTGGGGCCTCTGCCTTCTCAAGCTGTGAGTGGAATAGCTTTGCAATTTGCCTGCAAAAAAACAGCATTTTGATCTTAATGAATATAAAATGGCTGCCATTAAAAGTAAAACAGATTATTTTGGGCTTTTCAGGGTGTGCGGCTCTCTGACAGTCTTGGAGGACCACTATGATCTTTCATTAAAACCTCACAGCGGGGTACCCTCCGCGGCCGACCGGGGCCTCAGCCCTCAAAGAGATTGGCTGCATTTAAAAGTAATTTTCATAAATCTACACAGATTTCAGAAATTCAGTAATGAAAGCCATGCGAGAGGGGCCGGCGGCTGGGTGGCTGGGCTTCACCACTTTCATTGAGCCGATGGTCACACTGGTTTTAGAGAGAGAGAGGGGGTACCAGACCCAACCGTATCACCCCCATGGCAGCACGCCACATGAGCCTCTGCCTGATCTATGCTTGTTAATGACTAAGCATGTGCTAATTACTGTCAGTAGCCAGGCTCTGGCTCACAGCGCTACAGATCCCCGGTACAGGCTACCTGCCCAATCGAGGGCCTGGACGCCGCACACTTTTAATTGCATTAAACTTTGCCTAGTGATTTGCTTCGCTGGGAGAGAGGGGGAAGGACTGACAGCTGGCCAGCTCCGCTAATGGACCTTCGGAAATCCAGCGGGGACGGATGTTATTGGTCTTGATTTTATTCATCTGTGTGATCTTGACACGGTACCAAGACACTCTAAAGCATCTCGCACATCTTCTGGGACTGAACGGTGCCAAAACATTACCATTGTATATTAGCAGTCACCTAATGTTGAAGAAGAGGAGTTAAACTCACTTCATTAAAGGTGCACTAAAGTTATTTTTTATTGACATTGCACTGGTCGTTATGACATGGACTGGTTGCCTGTGGCTTTATAGATGCAGTTTAATCTAAAAGTAAACATTTTCGTTTGTTAAGTTAGTCAGTTACGATTAATGTATTCCTCAAGTGAAAATGTCCAATAAGATTGAGATTGCTGAGATAATACAAGGTCATGTGATCCAGCTAGTCATGTGATCTAAAAATGGCGGCCCCCATTTGGCAGAGCTCTTCACCTTATTTTTCCACATGAAAGTAAGCCATTTCCTGTGAATATGTGTGCGATTCATTAGCTGCTACCATTTCCTGTGAATATGTGTGCGATTCATTAGCTGCTATGAGTAAATAGCTAAAATAACTGATATAGAAAGCCTTGCAAAAATGAGGTGGATTATTGTTTGAAAACAAAGTATATTATTAGTAATATATCATTTCAAACATTGCTTAATACTTCAAAACTTGAAACTCTTACAATTACAACTTGCCAGCACTAAACATGAAAATACCACAAATGAATAATACCAAAACTAAATTTGACAAAAAATTCAGAACAAAAATGCAACTAATA
>NW_015521259.1:2010-2349 GCF_001515645.1 Sinocyclocheilus grahami | reverse complement strand
GTGTGTGTGTGTGTGTGTGTGTGTGTGTGTGTGTGTGTAGGTTTTCCGGAAGGCCAGGACAGTTGCTCCGTCTATCGTTTTCTTTGACGAGATCGACGCTTTAGCAGCGGCACGAGGAAGGTAACGACAAAATCATCCATGAGTTTATTACTGAAGCACTGTCATGCTGTCAACCAAATGACACGATATGATACATAAACAACACACATCAACACCATTATTATCTGGTCATGTGATCAGAATGAGTTCATTAGTGTTAAATGTGTGTCGTTTTGACATATAGGAGACTGTTAATGCTCTAAACACACACACACACACACACACACACACACACACACA
>NW_015521259.1:0-302 GCF_001515645.1 Sinocyclocheilus grahami | reverse complement strand
AGCATCATCGTTTATAACAAGATTTTTTTTTGTATTAAACGAAAGGAAAAATTGTCAACGCTTTAAAGAAACTAAAGATTTTTTTCAAGATATTTAAAAATGTTTGATGCATGGTTAAAAAAAATCCGCTGCTTAAATAAAATTGTGTTTTGAGAGGAAAAAAGATAAGTCGCGTAGGCTATGCGTCGCATTCAGAAATAAAGTAGGCTAAAATACCGGTAAATAAAGCAAAATGTTTACAAACATTATAAACACAGCTAGGCTATTTTAGTTCCCTTCTCTCCACAACAAATCCTCTAAAG
>NW_015521258.1:0-2349 GCF_001515645.1 Sinocyclocheilus grahami | reverse complement strand
CCCGTCCTCAGCCAGTGTATTCTGATTAAATCCTTTTGATAAAGCACTTCAATTCAAAATCATTTTCAGTCCTGAAACCAATAACTGAAATTTTCCAATTCTTTAAAAACATGCATTTATGCCAGAAGCAAGCCCATTACTAATCTATTAAGGTCTTGTTGTACTACATTCAAGGTTAGAACTGATCTGAATGAATACTTTTTTCCCTCCTCTATTCTTCCAGACACTTCAAAATCATTGCATGTCGGGTCAAACCAGCCTACATCATCAAACTGTGTGTGCATAAGAGACTAAGTTTCAACCAAAAAACAAACTCAACATGACTATCACCATTCAAAACATCACAGCCACCTCTGCCATCGTCAGCTGGCCGTCATCCCCAGGCTGTGTGGACACATTCTACAGCGTCATGTATCACCCTAACTGGAACAGCCTGCTGATGGGTTACACGCGCAAGAGCTTCCTGCAGGAGGACAGGGTTCCTGTGAGCCAGACATCCACCAGTCTGGGCAACCTCAGTCCACAGACCACGTACATCCTCTGTGTCACCTGCCAGTCCGCCAATCCCACCAGAGAGCAGTGCCAGGTCTTCAGTACTCTAAATGAGGGCACTGAACTTGGTGAGAGTGGCAGGGATCTGGCCATGGGAGTCTGGCTGGCCAGCAGCATCCTGTTGCTGATCATTGCTGTGGCTCTTCTTTGGGGATGTCTCCACACCATGTGTCCAGCAAAAAGGGACCCAGAAAGAGGCAGGCAGTCAGGTCCGAACCCTCCACACCTGGATCTGACCCCCATGGGTGGGAACATGGGAAGCGAAGGAAGAAATAGTCTGTACATGCCCAGTTGTGGCGGGGAAGACTCTCAGAACGCAACGGTGATTGAGAAACCTTTTAGAGCTGAGCACGGCAGAGAAATGGCAAACGGGCAGGGTTGCGAACTTCAAACACCAAGTAATAAACATAGATTTGGCCCCGGGTCAGAATAACTAGGACACCTAATTGTTACGTTGATGCACTGACCCCAAAAATTCTAACTATTAGAAATTGCACAATGAGGACAATCACCGGGGTTCAAACCATTTTGAGGAAATAAGACTCTGAGCTGGGCTGATGGGGTTAAATTAGCATTAAAATGTCAGATCACTAACTTATTAAAAAAGGAAACTGAAGGCGGCACCTTGGCTTACAATACAATTCTACAAACTGCAGTTATTTATGTATGTATTTTGTTTGGTATACATTTACAATGGTTCAGTTTGTTAGCATGAGTTAATGAATTTGTTATCAGAATTAATCTAGGTTTACATTATTTAAAAAAAAATTATTCATTTATAAAAATCACCCCCCCCACACAATTTTTTTTATAGTTTAAAAATAATAATCATAATTATTATAATAACAATCATTATTTGAAAATGATCATTTTTACACTACTAAATAGTACCAAATGTTCCAATATACATAAGATTAAGGTTACAGTCAAATCAGAAGCATAGATTTTATATATTTATATTTCTACATAATGTGGGTCACCCATCAACATCACCATGTCTGTAGTCCGTAGAGTATAGTGTCAGTTTAAAGTTAAACACCACCGCCATATTGGTTTTGCAAGGAAAAAAAGAGCCACCAAAACATTAAATTGCTTAGTGCACCTCTACCTTTAATGGATATATAAGTGTTTATTTTAATTTCTTTGTGAGTTGATAGTCTGTCTGTTTTGTGTTGGCTGCATTGAAATCCTACTATGCTTAAAATGTACTTTGCCTAGCCATCTAATCTTGCTTAATAAAAAACATTTCCCTGTACGCTATAGTTTGTCTCAAGTGAATGCTGGAGATGTAATAGATGTCGGTGTGATATTTAAACCCACCTTTGAGCCATATAGGTACTGTGGCTGGGCGTTGGGAGGCTTGTCTCTCTGAAACTCTTGTGAAAACGGCAGCACAGTGCGAACAAACCTAAAGGAAAGGAAAAAATTGTTTAAAAAAAATCTTCATTTGACTATTTTGGTATTATTGGGTTTGTCGCCCAGTTATTGTCAATTCTGTTCAATAAGGCTGTGATCAGCATGTCCACTCTGGCCCTATTCACAAGCAACAATACAGTGAAAAAAACTCATCACACAAGTCAAACTGCAGCTTCAACGGAATATGTTTCTAAGGGAAAATGATTTTAAAAAAGCTACAAATATATGACATGACCAACTTTTAGGAGTTAAAGTGACTTGTGGATGTGATTGTAATACAACAGGAGCAGCTGAGAAGTGGAATCACTGGGCTCTCTGTACCCATCCATCACTCTGAGAATCAAGCAGACACAATGACTGTCGTTCAAAAAAAAAAAAAAA
>NW_015521257.1:0-2350 GCF_001515645.1 Sinocyclocheilus grahami | reverse complement strand
TATAATGCATGGCAATAGGAACAAAATCTATGAGAGTAAAAAAAACATGCAGCTACGAACCTTTCATAGTTAAAGTGTGTGAGTAAATGCGACTCTAATCCGTTTTGGAAATAAGATTACACTGCATTGTACAGTTCTCAACGTGTGTAAGCCCGACTTTGGACAGATTAAGGCTGCTCAATGGCTTTATGTGTCCCATTTTGAGCCATGAGCTGCATTAATCCCTGTGTGTGTACTGATACGGGATCTGGATACATCCTATTATGACAGACAGATTTCACTTCCAACAGCAGAGTGACATAAGGCTGTGATCAATATTCAGTTGTGGTGAACCTTGATCTTTTTCTCACGTTTCAGATCACTGATATACTAGAGAAACGTTTATGACTATTTGGGATCTTGATCGGGTTTCAGGCATAATGTGTTACATTTTTATACTGTAACCAATATGTTGTCTCAAACCAGTGTATAGTATTTATTGATATGTTAAATTAGCTTTATATTTTTAGTTATTTTAATTTAGCTTTGTTTTAGTATTTTTTTGTGCTTTATGTGCTTTTGTAATTTTTATTCATTTTTTAAATATTTCTATTCAGCTTTTATTTATTTATTTTTATTTCAGTTTTAGTTTGAGCTATTTTAGTAATTCAACTTAAACATTTATTTTATCACTTCTAATTTTCTTTTAATTTTAAGTTTACATTTTTCATCTAAAATTGATATTTTATTTTTCAGTTACCAAAATTTTTTAAATGTAATAGTTTGTCAATGATAGCAACACCGTCCTTATCATAGCTGCAAACTCAGTTTAAACATATATAGTGTCATCCTTTGATATTTAAATTTAATTTAATGAATTTATTTAATTTGAGTTTTTCCATGAACGATGATGATATTTTTGATATCTAGAGAGAATACAATAGTGTCTGATATAATGCAGATATATTGACTTAAGATGACATGACCCCATGTTTTATAGAATATTTACTCCGAAAACAGGAACCGTATATTATCATGTCATTGTAGTGTATGTCTTGTTTTAAACTTCTTTAACTTTATAACTAAAACTGTGTTTGTGAGAGCTTTGTGTTGCACTGAAAATGAGTGGGAATTGAATGTGACTTGAACCTTATGTTTGTTGATCTCTGTGCTCGGGGGGCCGCTGAATGAGTTTTTTCATGCCAGTGTGACGGGAACCTGCAGTGACACTGAAACCGCTCCCCTTTATCAGATACTCACACTGCACCAGGCTCTCCAGGAGACCCCTGTACTCCAGACGTGAAGCATGTTTTCTGTAGGGATTTGCAGGAGAGAGATTCCAAATAAAGAAAAAATGCCTCAAGATATTACTTCCAGGTCATGGGGTCCTTTGCTGTGACCTGGCTATAAAAACTCTTGCTGGATTAACACTGTATTTTGCTTGCGAGACTTACAGTTTTGTCAATGCATGATGCACCTTTTGCTGTTTTCATACACTGCCACCCAAAAGTTTGTGGTCAGTAAGAGTTTTTGAAAGAAATTTATGTTTTTATGCCGCAAATATGCATTAAATTGATCAAAAGTGACAGTAAATACATTTGTTAAATTACAAAAGATTTCTATTTCAAATAAATGCTGTTTGTTTGAACTTTCTATTCTGTCCTTGTTTGTGTCAGTCTTAATAGATTTGACATTTTAATCTTGTTCCTCAGCCCATAAAAAGGCATGAAGAGCTGGAAATATCCATAAAACTGAAGAGAATGTGTCAGACTTCACATTTATACTACTTTGATGATTTTTGATGCATTCTACTACCTTGTGGAAATCATAAAATGCCTTTTCCTCTTGAAGTTTTGTAGCTTTTAGACTGTTGAGTGTATAATCGATATTCTAGCTTACTAAAGTTATATATACACATATATATACACACACATAAAAAAAAAAAGAGACCAGAAATATTGATGATGAAAATATACAAGACTGAAAATGTCCCCTTCCTTTAAATGACAGATATCACTTACCGTTGATATCATGATGTAACAAAACTAAATCCTGTAAGGCCTGTTTGTCATTTAAAAAATAAATAAATTATGCAATATTTAATTTGTTCTTTGTGTTTTTTTTGTGAGCAGAAGTTCATTGAATTTGAAGATTCCCAAGAGCAAGAGAAGAAGGATTTGCAGAACCATCTGGAAAGTCTTTCATCACATTCCCGTCAGCTGGAGCTGAAGATCAAGAACTATGCTGACCAGAGTAAGAATCACCTGCTTTATTCCTTCTCATTCAATCTGACACTTCCATGATCTGACAGTTTTTTAAAATCTTCATATGTCTTCTACATGTTATATGTCCATTAGTGGTCGACCGATAT
>NW_015521256.1:0-346 GCF_001515645.1 Sinocyclocheilus grahami | reverse complement strand
AGCGTCTCAGTTCACCAGACCTGAGTGAAGACAGGTGAAGAGCGTTACTGTGTCGCCACCATGTGGACGTGTGAAGAACTGCATACACAAGACAAAACACACTGAACAACCTACAGCAGCCGTTAGTGTGGGAGCATATAATGCACATTCCTTTCATTCATGGATATGTATGTGATTATATTATGCTGTTTATGTGGATATTACATTTTCTGCACAGCATGTCTTTTAGACTAGCTTCACAATAAATATTGCTGTTTATGACTGTGTGTGGTTATATTGGTGCATAGAAGTGTACAAGATTTATTTTTGCGAGATATAAATCAGAATTGCGAGAAATAAATCAGAA
>NW_015521255.1:1053-2351 GCF_001515645.1 Sinocyclocheilus grahami | reverse complement strand
TTAGCAACAAAATTGCTAAGTTGGCAACACTGTCCCTGATATAAAACGGTCGCTAAGTAATTTTCCATGGCATCAGAATTACAGTACGATGATGAATAAAGAACTCATGAATGGGTTCACTGAGACGAACCATCAGATAGAACCAATTCATGGAAATGAATTGAACTTCCCATCACTACTCACCTGAGGTTAATGTTCCTGTAAATAGCTTTTCATTTGAGCATCCGATTAATGAATAAATTCACAATATGAGTCCATATATATATTTGCTATTTATTTACATGAACATGATTTGTAATACAGCAACTTCTAGAGACTTTTCTGGAGTTTTATTAAATTAATTTATTTGTATATTCATTAAACAGGAAAATGTTACACCGGATAATATCATGTAGTAATAGAGAAGTGCAGTAAAGCTGTATTGCTGTTTGCCAGGAAGACTCTACTCAGCTACTTGATTATAAATGTTGTTTTTTGTTTGTATTTAGTTTTTTGTTTTATTACTATTATTATCTAATTAGTTAAATGCATAAGATTGAGACTACTGTGCCATACATAAATAGTCAAAAATGCATATTAATAAATACACCACATGGTTACTTCAGATAGCTTCATAGTTGATAAAGGTAGAAGTTTAACTGTCTGAATGTGCATGATGGGATTGTCCAGACCTTTGGACCTTTGCTCTGGTTGTGTGTGTGTGTGTGTGTGTGTGTGTGTGTGTGTGTGTGTGTGTGTGTGTGTTTGTGCTTGCAGCTCAAATGGTCGCTGGGTTGCAGAAGACCATGATTATACACACTTCAACAGCAGTGCAAATAGAAAGAGACGATTAAACAGTGATGATATCTCAAGAACGAAATCACGCATGCAACATTCCCATCGGATGAACTGTAATAATCTAAAACGAATGTACAGAGAGGTAGTGCATAGAGTGAATGTGTTTTTGAAGAGTAAGGCTTAAAATAGGATATATAAGCTTACTGCATCTTCCAAGTCCTGTCTTCAGTAATGTTCCCTCAGTTTCAGGGGATTTTAAAGGCTTTGGTAAGTTTAGAATGTTCTAGTTTAAATACTAGTTAAACTCTGTCAGCAACATATATTACATATGCTGTTGATTATTACAGCAAATAACTTCAACTCTTCCTTCAGTTTGTAAAGACAACCAAAAACTGCATTTATAGTAATGCACGTACGGTGGAATTCTATATGAAATAAGGCGTTATAATATTGTATATATGATCAAATAAAATAAAATAGAAATATTAGATGGATAAAAAAGTTTCCTTAGGAACTAACTT
>NW_015521255.1:0-524 GCF_001515645.1 Sinocyclocheilus grahami | reverse complement strand
TGCTCCGTCTTTCAACAAAAGCTTTTTGGCGAATCCGGCAGGCACTGTACTCCCTCATGTTGTGGAAGCTGTCCTCAGTAAAACGCGCAGCACTCAATAGCAAATTGGGGTTATAATGGACAGAGTTAAAAAAATTAATTGCAACCACTGTTTCCTGACATCATCCACTTTCGGAAGCCCAAACAAAGACGTTTGGGCACGGAGGTGAAAAAAAACAGCGTTTCAGGCTGTCGCGTGCCGGACGAGAAGCGCAGCGTAAATACTTTATTTTCTGTGAGTGTAGGCACACCGGCGACACCGTTCGGCGTCCAGCTACGTCGTGTTATACTTGTAAGAATTGTTCTAGACATGCCGAAAATGTGAAGCTACAGCACAGCAGCTCTTCTTCTTCGTTTTCTCTGATGCACTAACTCTGCAGCAGCACTTCTTCTTCATCGTCGTCTTCGTCGTCTCATCTGATACACTCACTCAACCAAGTTTTCTAACCACAACCTCGCCCTTCCCCACCCCCCAACCATTCGAAT
>NW_015521254.1:0-2351 GCF_001515645.1 Sinocyclocheilus grahami | reverse complement strand
CAGAGCGTTCCGTGTCTCAAAAGGCACCAACTTTTTAATATTTATTTAAATATTTAAAATAAAAGAAAACTCGGCTTTGCGTCTGCATGCGCTTTATCACTTCTAGAGAAATGGTATGCAAATTTCATAATGGCTAAACCGCTCAAATCTAGAACTGCACCTAAGAGCACATTTGTATGTAAAACATGCACTTTAACAATATCTGAAGATGACTGGATAATGTAATCGTGGCTCTGTGTGTGGTTGTCTTGAAAGTGGGTCAGACATCTGTTTGTGATGGTCAGGATAGCACGTAGCAGTGCGGAAGGGTTGTCACTTGACTATAAGTGTATGAAGTTTCTTTTATTAATGTCCATTATTGTCATCTCTTTCTAGAAGTCAAAATGTCACTTACAAAGCCAGCGATGAGAGGGCTCCTTGCCAAGCGTTTGAGGTTTCATTTGCCCATCGCATTCGGGCTCTCCCTCATTGCAGCAGCCGCCTTCAAGGTCAGTGTTATTGTGTTGATCAATCAGTTTTTGTTGTTTTTTGATCATATGCGCAATATTAGACTTTTGTGGTCTACAGTGCTGTTCAAAATTGTGATTGGCACTTGCTTGGGTCAAAATGTTTCTTAAATTCCGACATCAACAATTTTTAAGAGCGCTTTTTGTTACAATTTATCCTTAATAGCCATTCAAATTAAATGTAATTAGATTATCCCTAATTTGTAGTCTTGTATATTTGGTTGTCCCCTTTTAATTTTTTCATCTTGGGTCAAAGGAGTTAAATAACTTTACAACTACAGTGGACCGTTTTCTTGAATCTGAGAAATAGTTTCTTTCTTCAGTTCACAGTAACCGAGCCCAGGAAACAGGCTTATGCTGACTTCTACAAACATTACGATTCAACGAAGGAGTTCAATGCCATGAGGGAAGCTGGTGTTTTTGAAAGCGTCAGACCCACTGGAAAATAAACCGCTGTCTTGTGAGTGGCCCTTCAAATGCATATATCATTATTATTTGTAATACTTACCTTGCATCACTTTGGCCCTTTTAATGCATCGCTGTTTCAGTTCACATAATAATAATAATCATAAATATTAACCAGTTCTGGCTAAAGTACAAGCTTTGAATGGTCCAAAATTGAGAGATGTGTTTAGGGCTGCACGATTAATCGAATGCGATTGTCATGCGCATTCTGATAGTAAAGCCGGTTCTGTAATCAGCAGGAAATCATCATCGCATGTTTTCAGATGGAGCAGAATTTACTACACACAGCCGTAGTTCACTGACAAGTTACGTAAAAAAATCGTTCGCGATAATGACAACTGTTTGCATAGCTTCTCAGTGAACTACGGCTCTGTGACGTAAATGCTGCTCCATCTGAAAGCATGTGAAAATACCACATTTAATAACATATTTTTACTCCAAACTCACTTCATAACGTCAGTCGAGTGTTTGAAATAAATCCTTCTGTGAGATGATGTGGCTTCTTACACCGAATAAGGCACGCAACATATTTCATAGTATTTAAGCAGTGATAAAGGCATTGCATTATAACTATACTTTATTTTAATGAAAATTGCAATAAGAACTCAGATAAACCGTATATTGCTGTAGTCGTGTGTTTATTAGTCACGTTGAATCAATGACAGCAGTTGACTCTTCTGTTTATTCAGCTGCAGCATTTTCTGGGTTTCTTCTGCGAGGCATATTTGGAGTTTCAGCGTGAGAGCGCCCTCTGGCCTTTGGATTGAGATTTACTGCTGATCACAGAACCGTGCTTCACTGAAAGATACGCATGACAATCACAGCTTCTGTCGTGATCTCGATTCCATTTCGATTTATCGTGCAGCCCTAGATGTGTTTATGGAACATCCATCCAAAAATACTAGAGTTTTGTCCCTGACAATTTTTAATACCATAATTGTCTTTCATGCATTGGCCAATTTTGGGCTGTTTGGCTTCTATAACGTATTCTTTCTGACTAGTGTATAGAAAACATTCAAACTGCACTTAAGTTTATTTCTTTATTTATTACACATGATCTATTTGCATTTGTAGATTTCAATTTCATCTGCAAAGACCATTTTCTCAGTGTCTTCACTTCAGCAGCACTTATTACATCAAACTTTATCGTTTTAGTCCCATCTGATTATTCACCAGATTTATAACATTTTATCAGAATTGTTGATAAAGCCAGGTTCAAATTTCATGCTTCATTTGAACCTGGCTTTATCCAAAATTCATATTTGTGTTCTGGAAATGTATGTGAATTAGAGCTTTGATAGTGCATTATTTGCTTGTTTAAACATAACATTTCAGAACATTTGTAGTACAAAACAGTTATCTTGATGTGCAGTGATTCAT
>NW_015521253.1:0-2352 GCF_001515645.1 Sinocyclocheilus grahami | reverse complement strand
CGTGAAAACTATGAACGATGTATTAATAACATTTTGTGCTAATATTCGAGAACATTCATATTAAAGCTCAGATAACTCTGAACAAACGTTTGATTAACGCTCCTGGAAGATATTCGTTCACATGCAGCACGTTTGTCTCTCTGAACAGAGTATCGTCAGATATCGGATAGCTGGTTTGCTATGAATAGTTAATGGACAGTGGAGCAGGAGGATCTTTAGCAGGTCGTTAATGTACAGTACATGAGGCCTGCAAAACTTTTTAAAAGGCACGTTTTTGCAAAATAGTGTAGCTTTTAGCTGCTATCTGCAGAGAGGAGGTAAAAACAACAGTGTGAAGGGCTCAGAAATGCTGTTTTTGAGTTTTATTAGTTTGTTGCACATTGCCGGACATGTAGTTCATGGTCGTCGAGTTCAGGAACCGATTCTGAGATGAAAGTTGATGAAAGTGTCCTTCTGTCACGCTTGTCTGGATGTTCTTAGCATGACGCCCCCATTTTCCTCCATCAAGGACATTGAAAAGACAACTCCCTCTAAAACAACAAAAATGAAATTTTTGTATTTTCGCATAAAATTGGAGTCCAAGATGTTGCTATGCAGGTTGCTAGGCGTTTTCTTCCCTTTTGTCAACTTTAATACTTAGTGCATGTGATCAGACATCTAGCACTAACACTAAAAATGAGCAATACATGTGTTTTATCTGTGCTTATAAAGCCACACGTTTGCTCACGAGCAGAGATGCTCACACACATGAAACCCTGAGCGTTTCACACACGCACTCACGACACAAAGGCCTCATTGATTTGACCCAGACGGTGGTGTGTGTAGTTGTGCGTGAGGAACAGAACGGCTCACATGTTTTCATCTTCTTCACAAAACAACGACAGCAGCTCAGAGGCCGCGCTCGAGTCGAGGTGATGCTCTCCTGACGTTTGCAAATGACAAAGAGAGACATTTATTTAGAGTCTGGCCAGATTTAGACTGTGTTTCCTGTGAGAGAATGGCAGCGCTTTCTAAACAATAGTCACCTTTGGCACGTTTCAAAGCAAAAAGATTATTAAAAGCTGTTATTGTGAAGTGCACGGGTTCAGGATCAGGCTACAGTGCATCCAAATTGGCCTGAATATTGAAATGTTCTCATTGTACAGTGGTGATATCAGATATTTGAATGAATCTGGGTCATTTTTCACTCTAAAATCGAAAAGAAATGAAAAGAAGTCAATTTTATTTGATTTACTTTTAGTTTATTTTCATGACAATTAAACCCATTTAAACCACCAAATATTCTTATTGTAATGCAAATAAATAAATAAAAAATAAAAAAATATTTTATGCTAATTATGTAAAGTATGTCATGGTAGTGTTTGTTGTGCGGCATTTAATTTATGATTGAAATAAAAAATGAAATTTTTTTCTGTTATACTGAAAGAACTAATGAGAATAATAAAAATGACAAAAGGCATTTGAAAAGGAAATGTGCTTAATTGTCTTTATTGCATTGCAAAAATTTGATTGCATTTAAAAATATAAAATGTAATTGGCATGCATATATATATGTATGTGTGTGTAATTTTTTTTTGTTATATATACACAGTAAATATATATATGTACTTTTTTTGCTCGGGGTGAAGCACAGGGAAAATGTGTATTATATATTAGTCTGTGTTTAAGGCCACTGGTTCTTCACACACACACACACCCATCCGTCAGCGTGGGTGGAGGGAGTGTGTGGTGTTTGGGAGTGTGCCGGCTGCTCCAGACAAAGGCTGAGGAACCCCGGTGATAAGATGGAGCAGGTTTCCTCTGGCTGGATTTGAGGTGGACTAATGCAAGCTCTGGATCAAATCCCTCATTGATGTGTTCAGTGGGATTCCTAAATGGGCTTGTGTACATTATTGTACATGTTCACTTACAAGCACATTTCACAGCTCACATTAATAATGATGATGAGCCTAATCAGCTAGTTATACAGTACAGAAGAGGACAGGATGAAATTATTGAATGTTTTGTTGTGCCGTCTGACCTTTTAAGCCCGTTATCTGGCGCTCATCTCGTAATGACAATGTGCCATGAGAGACAGAAATAAACTGCAGACTAGAGAGCGTGTCATGCAATTGCATCTCATATCATATACGTTTTTGTGCATCAGCTTTTCCCCATGTAAACTCAATAAAACACATTTGGGGAAAAAATGATCTATTAAATAAATATATATTAATTTTTTTTTACAAAGCATTAAGTTTGCTTTTTAAGGTTTGGGTTAGTCTGTAGTATTTACACCAGTCAGCTTGGGGTCAGTAACATTTCTTGAAGGTCACATATTTTACACCTTTCTGGAGTTTTATTTTAAGTCTT
>NW_015521252.1:0-2353 GCF_001515645.1 Sinocyclocheilus grahami | reverse complement strand
TTTTTTTTTTTTGTCATTTTAAAAGTTTGACAGCCCTTTGTCACCATATGCTTTAACTGAATGGAAGAGAACAGTGTGATTTGTCCAAAATTATTTTTGATTTACAGAAGGAAGTAAGTCATGCGGGTTTGAAATGACATGAGTGTGAGTAAATGACAGAATTCTCTAGTTTTCTTTACTACGTTTGGGGCAATTCTTAAAGAATAGTAGTTGATGGTCTTACCAGGTTGAAGTGGGAACAGACTGCTGTGGGTTCCAGCCTGTAAAAAGAGGGTTACACACATTTTTTCCTTCCCTCTTTAAAAAAAAAAAGAAGTGTAGAGTGAAAGAGCACAGAACAGCTTTCAGTCTTCATATCATGTAAAAGAACTCTGTAATCAGAGTCTCTCCACCGTGTCTAAAGTGTTTCTGAAATGCCCTGACAGGCATGTATTATTTCCAGCCTCCACTCAGAAAATAAAGCCCTTTACACACATACATATGCCAACAACTGGATTCTTAACTCAATAGATTAAGAATATGTGAGAAAGAGTTTGCTCGCAGGCATATTTTCTTTGTTTTCACGACAGTTCAAAAACAGACCATGGGGTGCAAGAAACTCGGAAAGGCAACTCTGGCAAAGCATGGTGGGAGACCAGCTAAACCATCTTAGACAGGCACCCCAGACTTGTTTAAACTGGTTTCTTAATGGCCTTACCTGTTGGTTACTTGTTACATATTAAGTTCTAAATAGTCTAAATGAGATCTTTTTGTCTCAGAATGTGAACATGGTTTGAATTAAATTACGGTAACATCAGAGAAATACTAAAAGTTGTGCATGGCATGTGGTTTTCCCTGTTAAACTGTTTAGGGTCCTCTATACTACAGTACAGCAAGTTCACATGAGACAACACTACATACCACAGTCTTGACAATGGGTCGGTTTTGCTTGTAGGTTATCTGCATGTTTTTGTCTGAAAACAAAATGGTATGATCATCTTTCAGTTCCTCAGCCAAAATAACTTTGAATCGATGTTTGGGGTCTCTATTACCTCCCATGTTGGTGTTGTGGATCACTGGTTTGCTCCACATTCCACTATGGTCGTCTTTGTTGGATCGGACGCCAAATTCGTAGGGTGTGTTGGGCTTGAGGTTGTCGATTACGGTATCAGACGTGGGGCAGGTCTGGTAAATCCACTTCCTGTTTCTTTCTCTATAGCGAATGGTGTAATGCCTGGTTCAAAGACACATAGATTATTCAAGTATCCAGTAGGCAAACAGCTCAAGAGTCATTTCTACACCCTAGCTTTGGCATCAAATTATGATGAGGTCCCACATTTTCCCACACAAACTGGATTTCTATCACCATAGCTATGGTCAGGCTTTAAACAGTGGGGCTTATGTTTGGTGTATTAAGAGCATTGGTACTCGACTTTAGCTCCCAACTGTTTTGGTCCAGGTCAACATTTCCATTGGCCTTTCCAAAAGTCTCCCCTTAACAAAGAAAAAAAGTTAATTTACTTCTGCATATGAAAACCAGAGCGAGTTAGGGAGGCTGAGAGTATGTCATTCCGTCCCAACAGTGCTTGTATCCTCAAAAAGCATTTAAACATGTAGACACACACCACACCTGCAGTTGCAGGGATCCATATCCCACGCTTTTTTTTCCCCTCCGTGTAGAAAAACATTGCACTCATTGAATGGGTGTCTCGGTTACGCGACATAAATCCAGTCTCCTGTCAGTGCAGTGAGAACATTGAATAAAAACCTGCACTGCACTGTAATGCTTCTGAGGATGGGACCCCTAAATGCGGAAGAAAGGGTGCAATGATATTTCATTATCTTTTTTCCCCATGTTCTTTTAGGTTAAATGGTCCCTAAATATGAAGTGAAGTAAATTAAGTCTTCCGCTGGGATTTAGGGCACTCATATGGAACATGTTGGTGGAAGAAAAAGTAAAATCCAGATGTTCTGTGTGTAACTCACCCATCCTCCAAGCAGTCGTTCATGATGTTTCCTTCATAGGGTGTCTTTAAGTAGGTTCCCCAGGACAGAAGCACAGATGTCGGTGTGACGGAATCGATCACCAGATGAAGAGGTTTGTCCAGGTTCACTTTACCTGTTTCAAGCCCAGATTTATTCAATGTTACCAGAAGCTAATGCTAACTGAAGGTCTTCAAAGGTTCCCAGTGGTTCAATAGCACATCTGTTGCATATTTTCCACTAAATATACCCTGTCATGGACTGTTTAAATTTTTAATCCATTGCTAATACTTTTTTAAATTATGTTTTTATTTTTATTTTGCATGCTACCTGTGCAGTGCTTCTTCACATCATTGGTTGGGATGGGCTGAACAGCTACCAGGTACTTGGG
>NW_015521251.1:0-2353 GCF_001515645.1 Sinocyclocheilus grahami | reverse complement strand
TTTATGAATTGTGAATACACACTGTATATAGTTTTGTTTTTCTTCCCATTCATGTACATGTGAGTGCTATGACAAACTACTGTGCACTCCACTTCACACTGCACAAGCAAAAGACACAAGACAGTAGTGTTTTACATTTGTGTGTAGGGTTACTATGCAAAAACTAATTTTTATCAGATTAAAAACAGCTTTGATAAAAAAAATTTGATTTTGCAAGAGATGCATAATGTTTTGTATGTCGTGTGCATGTTTTGTTTTTTTTGAGAGTGTGTGTGTGTGTAGAGTTTAGAAAAAAGGAACCAAAGTTTCAGAAAATGTAAGCATAAACAGTATGCAATTTAAACTGCATGACATTATATTTCTGATGTCTAAAACGGGCCACGCTACACCCCTGATGCTGTCAGAGTCTAGTCACATTGATGGTAATGTGCACAAGTATAAACTCTCTCTCACACACACACCCTCCAAATAAATACAGGACAAGCTCTCTCAAAAGCAAACTGAGCAACATTTCAAGATTTACTCACCCCCCTACCTTTTGTGTTTCCTTCACGCTTTTCTACTTTAAAATGTATTAATCCATTACACGCACATTTTCTCTAGTATGTCTGTAGCCTTTGTCCACCAGTATATAGCTGTTTAGTAATGAAGAATGGTGGCTTAGTGCTTGAAGTCATGTTTATATGACATTACCCCTTATCTTGTATGGATATTCTAAAAAAATGTATTTCTTAACGCTGCAGTTTGTATATTTGTTATGTATTTACTTTTTTGATTGTAGTGTATCTGTGAGCTGTTTAATGTTTATTACTCCTACACATTTTGGTGCAGAACCCAACATCACTAACAGTAAAAGGTCAGATAGGTACTTTAGTCAGTGACAAAATGTCAGTGTATGAGGTATTGGGTGACCTGTTCGATGGATAAATGCAACCTGGGCCTTTTCATTTATGTGGGATGTCAGGGATGTTTATTACTGCACCACCATAATGCAATACATCTTCTCTTGGAAAACTATATGTTGTCAGCAGATTGTATCAGACAAGGTAAAGAAAAGAAAAATAACAATGTGTAACTCTGTGTTTGCTGTTAGATACAAATATTTGCATCTTACAAACATCCTCAAATATTTGAGGACGCATGAAGATTATAACATTAGAATAACAATGTATGATGCAAATTAGGAAGAACACTGCAGAACAAAGATCTAAATACAGTCTAGCATATGATTAAGATGTACTGAATTTAGCATGATGACAGGAATGGGTTCCATCATAAGCATGCATAGAATAGTCTAAAAATATCAAAGACAACATACACCATGACCTGAAGGATATGTGTGTTAATTCAAAGAAAGGTTTTCCTATTAATTAATTAGTAGAAAAGTCAATTTCTACTGTGCATTGTGCCTCTTGCTATGGAACATGCAGTGATTTTCCCTACTTACATTCCTGTGGGTCATAAAACCAGTGATATCAGCATTAGTTGCCATGGGGACCAGGGGGGCCTGGTGTCGTTGCAGACATCCTGGCACCCAGTTTATTGGGTGAGGGGACTGTGACGATTTGTTAATCTAATGAATAACTGATTTGTTAAATCAAATGAAAAATTGTGTTTTTGATTGGTCCAGATGCTACAACTGTAATGTTTATGAATTGTGAATACACACTGTATATAGTTTTGTTTTTCTTCCCATTCATGTACATGTGAGTGCTATGACAAACTACTGTGCACTCCACTTCACACTGCACAAGCAAAAGACACAAGACAGTAGTGTTTTACATTTGTGTGTAGGGTTACTATGCAAAAACTAATTTTTATCAGATTAAAAACAGCTTTGATAAAAAAAATTTGATTTTGCAAGAGATGCATAATGTTTTGTATGTCGTGTGCATGTTTTGTTTTTTTTGAGAGTGTGTGTGTGTGTAGAGTTTAGAAAAAAGGAACCAAAGTTTCAGAAAATGTAAGCATAAACAGTATGCAATTTAAACTGCATGACATTATATTTCTGATGTCTAAAACGGGCCACGCTACACCCCTGATGCTGTCAGAGTCTAGTCACATTGATGGTAATGTGCACAAGTATAAACTCTCTCTCACACACACACCCTCCAAATAAATACAGGACAAGCTCTCTCAAAAGCAAACTGAGCAACATTTCAAGATTTACTCACCCCCCTACCTTTTGTGTTTCCTTCACGCTTTTCTACTTTAAAATGTATTAATCCATTACACGCACATTTTCTCTAGTATGTCTGTAGCCTTTGTCCACCAGTATATAGCTGTTTAGTAATGAAGAATGGTGGCTTAGTGCTTGAAGTCATGTTTATATGACATTACCCCTTATCTTGTA
>NW_015521250.1:2036-2353 GCF_001515645.1 Sinocyclocheilus grahami | reverse complement strand
GTGTGTGTGTGTGTGTGTGTGTGTGTGTGTGTTGCTTCATCTGTAGGTCCAGAGTGTGTTTGATGGAAGTGAAGATGTGCTGCTGATCTCAGAGGAGAGATTCACTCAGGGCAAACAGCTGCTGGACCTCATCCACAACATTCATTCTGCCATCCTCGGTAACCATCACTTTATTTTTATTTTTTTATTTTTTTATTTTTATTTTTTTTATTGTATTATTTATTTATTTTATTTTTATGTTTTATTTTTTATTTTGCTGAAGAGTAATGCACCTAAAACCAATGTTATCATTAAAGGGGTCATATGATGCTTTTTTT
>NW_015521250.1:0-437 GCF_001515645.1 Sinocyclocheilus grahami | reverse complement strand
TAAAATGAAAACTGAAAATATAAAAATGAAAGCTAATTCAAAATAAATATATAATATAATACTAAAATACCATCTATCTAAATAAACAAAAGATGAAATCTATTTGAAATGCATTACTCATTGAGACTGTAGCAAATGTAATTAGATAAACGCATAATGTGATTGGCTGCTGTGCACTCATAGCTCTCCTGTGATTGGCTCAGGCCTGACGGAGCAGGTGCGTTCAGTGAAGGTGACGGTGAACGAGGGTCTGGATGAGATGAACAGCAGGTTCCTGCTGGAGGAGACGAGCGGCTCGCTGGAGGAGATCAGGACCTTCAGTCTGACACACTGCAGCTCGACTGCGGAAGACGAGTTCAGGCATGAAACACTCGTCTGCTTTACGTCTGCGCAGATACTCGGATGTCCCTTCCAGCGTGTAATGATGTGTGTGTCTG
>NW_015521249.1:1580-2354 GCF_001515645.1 Sinocyclocheilus grahami | reverse complement strand
ATTTCACAATTTTTACTGTATTTTTGATCAAATAAATGCATCCGATCCCAAACTGTTCGACGGCGTGAGCTCTGACAGATCTTCTTTCTCCTGACAGAAACTCACTAAACTGGGTCAGTTCAGAGTCAAAGACGAGTCGCCCTCCTCTGGCTCCAACATCCAGCCGGGAAGCCTGTTCTTCAGTAGAGACAGCGCCACTAAAGCCAGCACAGGACTCAAGGGTAACGCACATTACAGTATTAATGGAAACTGTTTGTAATGAATCCATGCATGATGTTTTATGGTTGATCAAAATTACACAGCCCTGCATATTTGCTGTATGAAATCCAACACTCGTTTCTTACATATTTTGAGCTGCTGATTCCAGAAATAACGTCTGTTTTGCTGGAACACGTCACACTTCCTCACAAAATAAGATTTGTGTGGTAAAGAAGTCTTGTGTTATTCCTTAATCAGCAGAAAAACACACAAACACATGATTCCTGTCTGAATCTGAGTCAGATTACTACTATTTAATCAATTCTCAGCCCATGAGCAGATGTTTTCTGCTTTTATGGCATCCAAACAGACACCGAAAATCACAGATTTTGTGCAAAATGCTTATTTTGTAAAGTTCTTTGACAGTCTATTTAAAATTTGAACATATTTTCCCTCTCCTTTAAGATAAATGATTCATTCTGAATTTGTCTTTTTGTCATTAAAAGTGAAACTTTTGATATTAGACTGCTTTTGTCATTTTTAAAAGTGCATAAAAGCTGATAAATATATGTAATT
>NW_015521249.1:0-354 GCF_001515645.1 Sinocyclocheilus grahami | reverse complement strand
GAGGAAGTTTGAGTTCAGTAAAGAGCGTCTGGAAGCCGCCGGTCCGCCGCCCAAAAAGCCCAGTTCATCTGGTTCTTCTGAACCAAGCTCTGCCACACCGAAGTCTAAAGCAAGAACCGGAGCAACTGCAAGTCCTGTCAGCAGCGGTAAATTAAGAGATTCATTAATATTCACCGAAAACATGAAGTCAGTGGTTCTCAGAAACTAGGAGTGTCCTGGGATTAAAATAATTATACATACATTTTTGGATTGAATGTTCTTCTGCTCTTTTAAGCAGATTTTTCAGTCATTCCAGATTCACTGTATTTACTGGATCTTTTTATTTTTTTTACTCTGTTTTACCTAAAAAAAAAA
>NW_015521248.1:0-2354 GCF_001515645.1 Sinocyclocheilus grahami | reverse complement strand
AAGACTGCTCTAAGATCTAAAGTATTTAGAAATGAGATGCCTAAAATATGCAGTGCAGCTGGCCTATAGAGATCTAGAAACCCCACAACATTGCCATGCTTTTATTTAATTTTTTATTTAAATTGTCTATCACTAATAATAGTGTGTTGCCTGTAGGACAGTTCAAACAATAAATGCTAAAGCAATACTTTGGAAAATGCTTTTAAGTTGGGAGGAATGGAATTCTCCAGATTGTCCAGCTTTGTTCAAAACCCATTTTCTGTGTAGGCAATAGGCAGACATGTTCAGCTCTAATTCAATTGAATTGAAGATTGCAAGATAACATTTCTATAGCATATTATGAATCAGTAATAAAATCGGACAACAGTGGGATTATAGATTTATCCTCTTTAGCTCATTTCACATTTTTAGGTTGTACATTTTAGGTTCTAGATTAACTAAACTATCAAAGGCGATTGGCAGGACTTCCATTTATGTGGCCGCTATATTGAGCATTGTATTCTCTTATTCATTGTTCTATAAGTGATCGATCTCCTCCTCATACTATTTCTGGTTTTACTTTATCATGTTGCTAAGCTAAGAACCCAGTACTCTAATTAAACAAAGTGTGTTCTAATAACTTAGATCAGAGCCAGATGATGTACCTTTTCTGCATAAAATTCAACAAGATTATTTAAACACTAGTCTACAAAATAATTAATAAATAAAATGTGTTTTGCTTCATTTTTATTTAATTTGTTAAGATGCTGTAAATATATTGTATTATAGTTGTACAATACATGCCACGTAGTTTTATTTCAAATCATTGAATTGCATGACTTGTCGCATCCACTAAGGATGCATGCAGTGCTACCTTAGAATTTGTCCAAAAACAAGCTATCTTGTAGGGGAGCATAATTTAGAGTGGCATTTGTGTCAGGAGAGCACCTAGTAAAATGACAAATGTTGCCTAGGAAGCTTGCTGAGCTTTAGAACGGAGCATCCATCTTCCATGACTTATTGAGGATCAAGTTGTTGCTGAGTCGCAGTGTCCTGACTTCCTCAAATCAACAGTGCCATGCTTTACTTCAGCCAAAGCCCAGTGTGGAAATCTTATCTAGTGTACTGCAACCTTTTATTTGTGGATGGACATATCAACTTGCTCATGTTTCAGCTCAGTGCGTAAATCCCAGAATGGCAGGAGGTTAAGGGCAGACAGCTCTCGGTTCATGATGAAACAGTCAGAGGCAGATTGGAGCAATATTTCTAGGCCTCAGTCTGACACAAATCCCCTCTGCAGGACGCTGGAAGCAGACTAGGGTTGCGTTGGTGTGGCATCCACTCTGACAAGCCATGCATGCTGATGCCTCCAAATGTCAGCCCTAAATCTTCTGAAAGTTTATTGCTCTTGAAGTAGAGCCCAGAATGCCCTCACCCACAGACTATGAAGGGCTCCGTGCCAGCATACACAATCGTGCCAAACAGCATGGCTCATATACCAGTATCCTGATTCAGCCCTCTTTCCAGGGACACCTCAACAAGCTAATGGATCAATGTGCTATTTTATTGCCGGAATTACATTTTGGTTTAAGTAAAACATCGCTGATTTCGTCATTACCTTTTCTCGTTGAATTTGCGTACTTGGCTATTCCTTGATTTCACCGTGGGGTCAATAAAGTGCATGTATCTTATATAAAACTCAATCAAACCAGCCTCCTGATAATTTCAGGTTCTTGTTCTTTTAAAGGGGTCATAGGATGCTACATGCACTTTTACAAGTTGTTTGAACTGAAATGTGTGTTGGCAGTGTGTGTACACAACCACCCTATAATGATAAAAATCCACCCAGTGTTTTTTTTTTAATCTACTAAAATCTTTACCCCTTTCTCAAATCGAGCCGATCTCAGATGCCTGTAGGGATATGCCGGTATCAAATTTTCATGTTGCGATTAATTGCTAATGCTTTTGTCACGGTATACGGTATTATCACAATATTGAAATTTATTTTTTTAAAGTGCTGTCGTAATACAGTATAACAGGTTTAATAACTTTTTTCTTATAACAAAAATAATTGAACATTTAAATGCAATAAAGCAATACAGAAAAATGTATAAAGTTAAAAGTTTTACACAGATTAAAGTGCAAAAGATCTATAAAGACCAATAGGTATCACTTTACAATAAGACCTCATTAGTTAACCTTAGTTAATGCATTAACATTCGCAATGAGCAATAGCTACATTTGCTACAGAAGTTATTAATCTTTGTTTAAAAAATACAAGACTTAGTTTATGTTAGCTCATTAATAACACAGTTGCAATTTTCGATTTGATTAAATATTGTAATTACCTAAGATTAATGAATGTTCAGAAGAAT
>NW_015521247.1:0-2356 GCF_001515645.1 Sinocyclocheilus grahami | reverse complement strand
ATGATATGTGCATCACTTATTGAACAATAAGCTGCTTTAGATAAAAAGCACACATTGAGCTGCATGCACATTAAGACGGAGCTCAGGCAGTGAAAGAGCGTGCGAGCGCTTCGAGTCACTGAGTCGTTTAGCGAAACTGATTCGAATCTTCAGGAAGACTCGTTCAGTAGCCTCGCCAGCCGTGTCTCGGTGTGTTCAGTCTGTGTTTGACTCGTTCAGGGGCTTCGGGCAGATCCTGGCTCCGCTCGGCATCTCACTAAAGTAGGTGAGTCACCTCGCAGACGGACCTGTGCCCGCTCAAAAATTCCTCTCGCGAGTTTGAGCGAGGACACGGGCGTCACCCCGCGTCGTTATTTTCCTTACTCATCAGTTTAAGGCATGAGACGCCGAGTGCTGCGCTCGCGGAGGTCTTCCCGCGCGCCCTGCTTCTGCGCGACGGTGAGGAGCGAGCGATAACCGCGCAGTGCGCCCGCGGGCCACCGATGACACCCGGCACTCCTCCTCACACACACACACACACACACACCACACGAGTGCACTTAATAGTGTGCGGAGCGAGAAAACGCCTCGCTTGTGGCTCCAGCGCGGTCCTCGGCCGGTGCATTGTGGGATAGGCCGTGACGTCACCGCGTCTGCTGTCTGGAGGCGGAGCTTAGCGCTTCTGTCTGTAGTTAGTTCCTCTGATGCTGCTGTGATAGTTTAACACACTGGGTGGTCCTCTAGATGTGCTTGCTGTGTTGAGCTGATGTAGGAAGTGTAGTTAGAGGAATACAGGAATCAGCAGATGGAGGTGGTCAGAAGCGTTCAGCATCAAAGACTCGATGCAAGGGTTTCACGGAGACAAAGCAATTGTTAGAAAGAGTGACAGAGTTCAAATATCTTGGATTCATCTTTGATGAGAAGTTAACTTGGAGGAGACATATTAAGAATGCAGTCCAGAGCACTTAGAGTCTGCTGTGGAGCAATAAGAGCACCTCCTCTAGATGATACACGGCTCTCGCGTTTTCTCGTGCTCCGCGTGTATTTCGACCCTTTCCGCTTTCCGTCACGCAGCGCTTAGCCCCGCCCACATGCATGTACGTAACGCGTGCGTGCTGCGCTCCGCACAGAATCCACACAAGCGCAGATATGGCGGATCTCTCTCTGGACGAGGTGATTCGTCGACGCAGTTTTAACGCTAGAGGAGTCAGCAAGAGGTACATCTGTTCAGATTCTTCGAACGGCGTTCATTTAAACCGCCGGGGCGTTGTAGCGTTATTCTGTCGTTATACACACAGTCGTGTAGCTCCTGGTGCTGAGCGCGATGTCCCGCCTCCTCTCGCCGCTGATTGGTTAATACGGCCGTTTGAGCCTTCTCATTGGCTGACGCGCGTGATTCGTGGCGTCCTGCGCGTTTCTGGTCGCTTTAACAAACAAACCTCGTACATTACATTCCTTTAATTCCTGCCTACCTTTCACCTTATCCACACAAACTAGAGCGCGTTTGTTATTAGCACGCGAGTGCCCTCAGTGACTGATCGATGTATCGACCGATATCCGAGAGAATACCAGTGCTTTTGATTTCGATGCTTGCACTGTAAATATATATATATATACACATGTAATGTACAATGCCGTTTTTCACCGTGTATAGTGTGGGTATGTATGCATCTATACCAGTTCTGTTGGTCTTTGTGTAACTCCGCTGTTGTCCCTCCCACAGGCCCATATATGGCAGAGGGGCGGGGCCAGTGGGCGGGGCTTTCGATGCCCGTCAGATGATTGGCAGCGGTGACGTCAGACAGCGGCTGGGAGTGGGCGGAGCTACAGCAGGTAAGCGCCCTAGCTCGGGTTTACTCTGGGCTCTGTCTCGTTGTTCATCGCTCTGTCCGTGCAGCGTTTCAGGTGAAGGATGCGCGAGAGAAGCTGGGGCAGAAGGACGCTCGGTTCCGGATCCGGGGGCGAGGGGGCGGAGCTGGAGCCGTACAGGACGCGCGGCAGCTGCTAAACTCACGCAAGCAGCAGCAGGCTCCGCCTCCGAGCGCCACGCCCGTCAAACCCATGGGAATCCCTCACGTCCAGATCCACAACACCGGCCCCGTCTCCGCCGGGCCCCGGCCCCAGAGCGCCAGGATGGGCGTGGCCCTGCAGCCGGGGGGCGGGATCACGACGGTAGTGGATGCGCGCGATAGGTTGAGCTTGAAGAGGAGCGTCCCGACGACGTCCAATCAGAGCGCGGCGTTTTTGAAGATCACCAAAACCATCCAGGTGAGCGGATAGATGAGCGCCGCTTGTTACTAGGGCTGGGTATCGGTCGCGATTTTTCGATACTGATACCTTGACTTCGATACCGGTTCCTGAACGACACTTTTTTTCG
>NW_015521246.1:0-2356 GCF_001515645.1 Sinocyclocheilus grahami | reverse complement strand
AGTGCTGAGATAAGAGTTGATTCTCCAGCTCCGCAATCCCTGCTTTACACTGGGGTCCTGGGACTGCTGTACCTGCTCTCCAGTGGAGAACAACTGCTTGTGGTCAGGAGGATGTGGCTGAGTCGGCGAACTCTGACAGGCATATGCGTGGCCTGCAGCAGGCCTCTTGTGGGTTTGTGGACCATAGCGTCCCCCTCCTGAGTACTGTTTTTCTGAATCACTTTTGAGGTCGTCAGTGGACAAAACATTCAGATTTCCTGGCGCTTCAAGTTCAGGAGGATATGCAGAATCAGGGTGTTGATCTGTCTGGTACATGCCGTAGTTAAGACGGTCATAGTGCCCGCGCTCAGAATCCGGTCCCATGCCTTCACTGTGATAGTAATGTTGTTCTCGCTGGTAATGCGATTCCATTTCCTCCAAGTTGTTCATTACACGCTGTTTCATATACTGCCGGGAGGAGGCGTAGGTCTCACGGGTGCCCTCGGCATAGCTATGCCTCTTAAAGGCATTCATTTCCAGCTGCCTGGAGGCTAACATTGAGCGTCCTGGTTCCAAGAATGACTGTTGCATCTTGAACTGCTGTGTTGCATATTTTGTGACCTGCATAGGACCTGCACCTGGTTCAAGTGTATGGCGGAACGGGTCCTCCCTCCGAAAAGGTAGTATGGATTCAAGACGATCCCCAAATGGGTAACCAGTAAGTTCAGGCTGGCGAAGATATCCTCTGGGATTCCTTAGTGACTGAGTCCTTTTTAAGCTAAACTGATTGCCAAGGTAACTACTTGTATTGTCTTGTGGCATGGGTACAAGGGCATTTTCAACAACAAGAGGCTGAGACTGAGCAAACAAGATACGAAACTCCTCATCAAATGTGGCAACTAGTTCTCCAAGGAACAAATGGGCAATGCAACGGTGGATCTTCTCAAAAGACCACATGAAACTGGAGAAAGAGAGAAAGAAATATGAATAGTGTCATCTGTGCCACATACAAGTGGGCATGCATTAGAGTTGAATTCTTATCTGCCACTGAGCTCACCTATAGTTTCCACTGATCACTGCTCTGCAGTCTGTCAGAAGAAAACGGTCCATCACTTGACCTTTAAATGATTTTCCTGTGCGGCAGAAATAGGTAATGCCTGCCACTGTCCGTACCCGCATCATCTGTAACCAGTGAAGTCACCATTAAATCTGCATTTTCTTAAAATTCTAACTTAGGCTAGTTGAGGTAAATTGAACTTACATGAATCATATCCAGATTAACTTTACAGCTTGCCACCATGTTAACAAAATGATGGGCATTTTGTTCATCCAGAAGAATATAGACAGGCACGTGACGTGCTGTAGCATCCAAAAGGTCAGAGAATATATCAATATCTGTGAAAATATCCATTACCACTGCAATTACCTGTGAGAAAGAGGAAATAAACATGAAATTAGCAATAAAGATTTTACATAACATGCAATTATGGCAACAAAAAGGATCAGTAATTTTTTTTTATTTTGCAGTGACCAATATCACAGTTGTTTTGGACAGTACCCTCACTCACATGTTTTCATTTATTGAGGCCATTGCAAAAATGCCCTATTCGTTTATTCCATGCGCAATAACAGGGGTTACTGACATAAAATGAGTAGAATTTGGCTGGTCTTAATTTCATGTAAGTGTACATCATGTTAAACATATCTAAAATAAAATGTTAAAGTAAAATATTTTTACTGATGAAAATGATTACTGAGTGGACCTTTCATATTCTTGATTCCAGCCTGACATCATTTACAAATTTGAAAGCACTTACCTGATGAGCATTTTTGATGAGTTGCCGGGCCTGTTCCTTAATGCTTGACCGCTCAGGGTCAGCAGGGTTTACCAACATTGTGACCTCTGTGGGCCCCCCAAAACTATGATGCTGCAGAGGCCAGCCAAGGTCTAGTCCTGGTGCATCCAAATCAGAATGCAGTGGCCAGTAGGTGTCAGAAGACCCATCCTGATCTATTTCTCGATATGGCAGTTCTGGTACATTTCCAGCACTCTGTGGTGATTGCACAGTGCTTTTAATATGTTCAATCTCTGACCTTGATAAAAAGTCAACTACATTGGCACTTTGTAAAAAGTTGTAATATCCCTCAACATCCTCCTCCACCAGGGCATCAATAGCCATGCGATACTCTTCTCGGTAATGCGGACACAAGTAATTGGGATCCAGGGGGTTGTCGCCCAATGAAGAACTTTGTGAACGGCGGGCCATGGTGGAGCAGGGAAAACAACCTGAAAAACAAAATATTTCAATAAATAAGCATATGGAATAATCTAAAGAGCATATGTAAACTAAAATTTAGGGTCACACTTTATTTTAAG
>NW_015521245.1:0-2356 GCF_001515645.1 Sinocyclocheilus grahami | reverse complement strand
TTTAATATATATTCCAATAGAAAACAATTATTTTAAATTGTAATATGTCACTGCTTTGTGATATTATTCTTCTTCTTATTATTATTATAAAGCATACACCATACAACAAAAAAAATTTACATGAAAAATGAAATTCCACATTTTTTGTGTGATGATGCAAGCAAATTTTTGTACTGAAAAATAGATTTTACTCATAAGTGACAAGACAATGAAAGTGACAAGTCTTTTCTAAACTTTATGGGAAAATCCCAGATATATTCATGATTTTGCTTAAATTTGCTTAAAATTTGTGCAAATATATTGTAAATATTGTTCATCTACCACATTCTGTCATGAACCTCTACTTCTCAAATAAGAAACAAAAAACAGGTTGATTAGACATAGAAAATCTGATTAAATCTAGATAAAGCTGAAACATGCAGGATGCAGTGATTTGATGATTTAAGTGTACATTCGTCCTCTGTCTTGTTGTATTTCTGAAGCTCATGTTTTTATTTATACAGCAGAGCTCTTCTTCTGCACGTGATGTGACCTCATGCTGGGAGATGACATCATTTCTCATCCTCGTGTCGCTAGCGGATTCTTTCTACATCTCTCCTCTCCTGACCTCGCTCTCTTGATTCCTGTGTTAACACTCGACTGAACTCACCGGGCTGGCTGTGCAATAAAACTCCAGTTTACTTTGAAAGCCTTGGATCAGACTCCCAATACAAGAATCAGTATCAAGTATCAATATGAAACAGCAATCCTTTTGCATTCTTTTTTTTTCGAACCTATACTACATGAAGACAGTTTCAATGAATGCTGCATATAAGCGTGTCAGTTCATGGCCTTGAAATCCAAAATGTCATTAATAGTATTATGTTGTTAAACTTCTCCCTTGTTAAAAAAAGAAATGCACTTAATTGTATCGAATGCATTAGAAATCTTAAAAGTATATTTTGTTTAAAAAAAATGTACTTGCAGATAATATTTTGCAGAAAATGTTTATTTTTAATTTTGTAAGGTATTTTAAATGAACTAAATTGCAACGTGAAATTACAAATATGCAATTACAAATACATCAAATAAAATAAACTACATTCTATTATAATTTTAAGTTATCATAGATGCTTCCAAGTGTGGCAGTACACTTTAAACATATTTCAAAGACAACAGATGTAATTATGAATTATGAACGCATATAATGACGCACTTTAATTATACTTCATTGGGTCCAATACTTACATTAAATACAAATTTAAACTATAATACATGTTCACTTGATTGCAATTAACACTTAAACAATTAAATTATGTAATTAGTACTCTTTTTAAATATGCTGAAGTGTAAATCTCTTTGCAGTCTGAGAGACCACATATCCATTTTAATCTATTTTAATTAACGTAAAAAAAAAAAAACTTAACATTTAATCCCAGGTTGATATCCCAGCACTTGTCCTAATATTTTTCTAATGAGAAATGGGAATTAATAAAATTTGATAATTTTTATTACACATATTTCATGGGGACCCAATGAATTTTCATATATCGTTAATAATATTTGCTATTGGGTTTTGATTTACTGGAACATAATAAAATAATGTATAGAGGTAATGCTTTCAAAATTATACACAGCATCCTGATTGTTTCAAAGTTTACGAAACCTACATAATATGTATGTGTGTGTGTGTGTGTGTGTGTGTGTGTGTGTGTTTGTTATAGAATTAATATTGGCAAAACTATGCCAACTATTAAATATATTACAGATAAAAAAATATGACATTATCAAATGTAATTACATAATCAAAAGAAAAAAGTAAAAATGCTAGGAATTACAAATACTCAACTTCCCACCCTCTGAGGGCAGGGAACTCTCATCCGGGTGGTCAGTCAGATAGCAGGTATCAGATTGAAACAGCATTAGTCAATTACACGCTGTTCTGTTGACACCTATTTTAATACGGCCGGGGCAGCTGCTGCCGGTGCTGTCGAGCAGATGAAGTCTATCTCTCCTCTATGAAGATGAATGGCCCCAGCACTCGCCGAGGACACTGTCGTTCACCATTACAGCCAGTGAAATGAGGAAGAGAGGGGGAAATGAAGCTGGCTAAGTGGGGCTCAGTCAAATGCACTGAAGCCCAGAGCAAACAAACATGTTTATCCTCGGCTATTTTCTAGCGGCTCATTACATCAGCGTCACTAGCAGATCTGAGGACGGGACGGGAACATCAGAGCGAGCTGACGGAGCAGGAGGTCACGGTAATCGCGCACAGCAGATGAAACAACTGCTTAAAGGTGAAGTGTGTAATCTGTGTGCCACTAGGGGCACCAGCCACTTGTAGGTGGTTGTCAGAACATTGCTGAGAAGATGCAAA
>NW_015521244.1:2124-2357 GCF_001515645.1 Sinocyclocheilus grahami | reverse complement strand
CAATCAGAGACTGTTACAGGATCTACTGACACACACAGAGAACAGATCACAGAGCATCAGAGAAACCACACAGGACATTAAAGAGATGATCAAAGATGCACATGATAGTTATCGTCTCTCAGCTGGTCAATCCATCAATCTGTTCCTCTGTTTGCTGGAAGTGAAAGATCAGACTCTGTCCAGAGAGGTTCAGGAGTTTGTGAAATCAGACAAACACTCAGAGAAGAAACTCT
>NW_015521244.1:0-203 GCF_001515645.1 Sinocyclocheilus grahami | reverse complement strand
CGTGCCTATATCGTGCGCTATATCAAACATTTTTTCTATCGTTATTGAAGATAAATATCGATACCGTAAATGTCTTTGTTGTTTTGATATTATTATTGTTATTTTTTTCATCTCTTATAGACTTTCTGGCTGTGATCTCTCATATCAGCATTGTGAAATTGTGTCTTCAGCTCTACAATCCTCAAACTGTGTCCTGAGAGAGC
>NW_015521243.1:1800-2357 GCF_001515645.1 Sinocyclocheilus grahami | reverse complement strand
CCTGCTCTCGACAGATGGCACCCCGGTTGGGAAACACTGATCTAACAGACCTGATTCCCTCATAACTCAGTTTGACATATAGTGTAGAGTTAACTGCATTTCGACTGTACCCCCCCATAGTTTGTGTGTATATATAGGCATGAATGGTTGTGCAGTGCATACTGTCAGGATCGGTACGTCCCTAATGCTGCACTTCTCTCATTAAAACGTCATTCCAGCAAGACGTGCTGCTAATAAGCAGGTGCTTCTGCGTATTACCTTGGTAATGAGTGGTTGTTAGCTCGCCTATGCCTCGCTAATGAAAACACGGCCCTTATCTCCATGGCAAGAGTCTCAATTTGAGGTTACTGAGAGATCAGAATCTTATCAGCACCACAGCATTATATGTGAGGACAACAATCATGTAAATGGGTGCAGCCATATATACGGCATCCGCTACAAGCATTGTGAAATTCCAACAAGGCAAGTGTGCCTGGTGTGGCAATTCGCCACAAGTTTTGCCATCCATTTTCTTTTCTTGGTCAGGCACTTATTAGATATTCCAGCTGTGAAGGTGC
>NW_015521243.1:0-1142 GCF_001515645.1 Sinocyclocheilus grahami | reverse complement strand
TTTTTTTTTTTTTTTTTTTTCTGGCTGTTGTTATTATTGTCTTGTATTTTTCAACATAATGATTTTTAAACCTGCATTTATTCAGTGTTCAGTATTGTGTAACTGTATGCAAATTAGTGCATATTTATTTAGATAATGCATCAGTTCTAACATAACATTTGAGAAAACCTGTAATGCAAATCAATTGTCTCAGTGTACTGTGATTAATCAGCTGTTGAAGTCTGGTGATATCTATTAGTTTTCAGACTGTTCACCTCTGGTGTTTCATGCAGATGCTAAAGGCTCAGATTTTGAGGATTAGCTCATGAAAAACCTGTGAAAAGACGTGCGGCCTGTGTCACACTAACGCTACACAGCTCTTGTTATTGTGAATTAGGGAATTTTACTAATCGGAATCAAATTTGAGCATGTGCACCGGCGTGATATTCCATTAAAGAAGCGCAGAGACGTAGAGGCATTAGTTTGGGGGCGGCAGTGTGACATTTCTTTAATTGTGAGAAAGGAGGAGATCTCACGACGTGATTGAGCGCTTGTATTAGCCTAATTTGGTTCGCAGTCAGATGGCAGTGTGTTATCGCCCAAGGATGTGCCACTAATTTGGTATTGGGGGATATTTCTCTGTCAGTACCTTGTGTTCTTTATCAACAGGCGCCGATGAAGTTCCTTCTAAACATGACAAGTTGAAGCCTAAACTGAGAACATGTGAAGCAGTCTTTAGCAGAGCAGAGCCCTGGCGTCAGTCCGGTTTTCCCTGATGTCTCTGTGTGCAGCACGCATATCACCCGCCTGCCACCAATTTTCCTCCATTTTCAATTTGAATATCATTAACCAAAAAGTCAGTTTTTGAGCATTTTAATTAATATCTTAATGAATTCCGTCGCATGATGTCCTGTTTGGGTGAGCGAGATATTCATGGTTAATGAAATTGACTTTCATTTCCGAATGAAGCCGCTCATGTAGCTCTGTCTTTCCTTTTTTCTGCATTTGGAGAGCTGCCCGAAAAGAAAACTTTAATTCATTGTTTAAATAGCACCATCCAATTAGTTAGTCATTTTGCACTATATTTCTGTCATTTGCATAATCAAATAAGGTCATTAATGATTGTAGTCGTATTAATCCTGTATTTATTAGACGTAAAGCAT
>NW_015521242.1:0-2357 GCF_001515645.1 Sinocyclocheilus grahami | reverse complement strand
GAATTGTGATTTGTTCTGCACTTCTCGGCCACCGTACTAAAGCTCTCTCTCTTGCTCTACATTAGAGGATTCAAATAAAATGTCAAAATTCTGCTTTGCAAACCCATCATATCACATGTATCACAACGAAGCATTTTTACTCAAGTTCATATAATATTAATTACTTTAGAAAAGCAAAACTACTAAATAAAATCATTCTAGAATTCTGGTTTATAATACATGGCAGCAGTTCTGATAAAGCCATTGGGGGGAATATTTTGGGGATATAGATTAAGTAATTTTTCTTATTTGTATAGAATTACTTTGCTGTTATACCAGCGTTTGACTGTTATTGACGTTACCAGCATGTCATTCATCACTTTTTATTCAAGAACAATGTGGGTGGAGAATGCTGTCAGCTGAGATTGAAAGGGCAAGGCACATTCACAACAAAATGTTTTCCTAATTAATAAACGCAAGCAATAATTTCCCTCTAAAAGAGTTTTCTTGCAAGTGTCCAAAGCTGATTTGTTCACCTTGACTCCACTGTGAACTCTGAAATGAAATGTTTCATTCCAATTTGGTGCATTACTGTTTTTCACTGTCTTCGTGCGATGGCAGCAAGCACAGGCCGAGGGTAACTTTAAGACGACGTAGCAGTCACATTTAGACACTGAGAGAGAGAGCAAAGTCTGAGCTTCACTAAGCACTTGTTAGATGAAGTATGTAGTATGCAGTAAATCAAGTCAGCAAAGGCAAACAAACATCTAATACTCCCAAAACACCTGATTTAAAGGATTTTTCATCAATATTTCACCACAAGTCAGAAGGTTTTTGAGAGCTGATGGACTCACAAAGGTCATACGACCGATTGAATTTTCCCCGCTGCACTGTGACACTGAGGTTCCAGTACGGCATGAATTCTTTCTGTGAAACACAATGAAATGAAACTGGTTTAGACAGACGTAGCAGTATTTTCATCTGAATTTGTAACAGCGACATATATACTTTATGTTAGCTTATATGGAGTATGTGAATTCATTTCACTCATTTGAAGTGAACTCTTCAGGCTGTACTTAGAGTATACTATCACTGAAAAGAAAATATAGTGTAGAAACCATTTTTACTGAAATTGCTGGTAAATTTCATAAATAAATATTAAAAAGACAGAAAGTAATATTAAATTAAAAGTGAAGTTTGAAGGGAAAAAACTGAAATATTTAAAATGTACCCCAATAAACTAGGCATTTCAGTGTATTGTTTTTCATAATCATGTATTCAGTAAACAATATAACATTGTTGATAATGTCGTTCATTTTTGCACTTAATTTTTCATTTAAATGTTGCAGTTTTGTAATGCTATTGTTGTTATTACAATTACACAAAAATAACTTTTTTTAATTATCTTAGCAAGGCAAGCAAATTAGTCTTGTCAGAAAGAGGTTTACATTTTACTTGAAATGTTCTACTTTTCATTCTCATCCAAATAATTTTGAGTAAACATAAAAATATTTGTTTTACAAAAGTATTAAAATGAATTGCCAAATTCATCAGAGTCAATTATCTGTGAGCTAATGTACCTTCAGCATTGTTGTCTTCTCCTCAGCAGGTCTACAGTGAAGTCTCAAAATCAAAAGATGAAATGAAGATCTCTCTAGTCTCACAACTGAAATATAACACAGAAAACCTGAGAGACTTGTTTATCTCCAGCCCTTCGCACCCTGATAAAATATTTGATAGTGTTTTATTGTTTAAAGTGTTGAAGGTGGGATAAAAAATTATCCGCCTTCTGTTTGCAATCATCCTCCATCTCTATAATAGTGTTAATGTGTTGAACTTAAAAAAATAGCTAAAAATATTTTTGAAAAGATAAGTTATCAATGGCTACATGCCAACATTACATATCTTGTCTGGTGTGGACTGTCTTTGATTATAAAAACAAAAGTGACACATCCAGGCTCCACTTTTAAAAAAACCTAAGATTTCAGTTATATTGCAAGGAATGTTGTGTGTTTATGAAAACCCTCCCATGCCCATGAATACCAGCCTAGCCTTCTTTCATTCAAATGCACTGTTAGTCATCACACTCCTTCTGATTCATGGTCTAATCTGAGAAAATTGAGCTATTATAAACATTAACGTTGCATTGTTTGTTGTTATTTGCTCATTTTGCAGATGATTATGTATGCGTATTAAATGCTTCCATATAATGTGGAAAATGTTATAAAATAACAGTGATTATCTGATAATCTGCTTATTCTAGATCTAGAATAAGGCCCTATCATTCAACTCCATAAGAATGCTCTTTTTCTGAATCTATAAGTTTCATTTATTGGCCGTTGATATTTTCAGTAGTGTGGTTTGTTTGTATAGCTGAC
>NW_015521241.1:0-2358 GCF_001515645.1 Sinocyclocheilus grahami | reverse complement strand
CACCCACATGTAGGATCTTATAATCGGTTTATCCACCTTTTTTTTAAATGTAAGAGCATGCGCAGCCATTTGTAACTGTACAAGGCTTCCGGTGTCATTCGGTTCCAGTTATTTTTTAGCTTGTTATGCTGTTTGATTTTGCAAACTAATATTTCAGTCATTGAAATATTCAGTCAAAACATTCAGTCATGATTTTCAGTCAGTAGTTTGTAACACACATTTTAATAATGAGCCATATAAATTTAAATGTAAATATAAATGTAAAAAATTTAAATCTTTTGTTAAACCAAAAGAAATACAGAGAAGAAAACATGCTGCTGAGCAAAGTACAAAGACCTGCTCTGCTGAACCCCAAAAGTGTAAGACAAAAGCAGATCTAGACAGGTGGTGCTGGGGAGGAGGAGGGCTAGAGACACGACTGAGCTTCATCTAGGCCAGGGGTGCCCAAACTCTGTCCTGGAGGGCCGGTGTCCTGCAGAGTTTAGCTCCAATCCCAATTAAACACACCTGAACCAGCTAATCAAGCTCTTATAGGCATACTAGAAACTCACCAGCAGGTGTGTTGAGGCAAGTTGGAGCTAAACTCTGCAGGACACCGGCCCTCCAGAACTGAGTTTGGGCACCCCTGATCTAGGCGGACCAGAAAATAAAGGTGAGCATAGCTAGAAAAAAGTGATTGATTAGTTGCAGAACTGGCGACTAGACAGCCTATCAGCAGCATGGAAGAGTTTCGTGACTTTACTAAGTATTTATCATATTATTTAAATTTATTATGATAATCATAAGCACAGTTTCTGTTTCGGGGTGTTGGAGAGGGTCAAAATTAATCTGAGGTGGCACAAATCAGATCCGAGGGGTACCCCTTGATTAAAATCACGTTCGGTTTAGATTGCTTTCTGTGTTTTGAAATCGAATTCCGGAGGTGGAGGGGTAGTCCCTTCAGATCATTGCAGGGGGGCCCTTGACACCGGGCCTGATCTGTGTACAGACATTTTCACAAACAAATCATGATTCACCAAAATGTCATACTAAAATGTATTCTAAATTTCTACATTTATTCTACATTTATGGAGATCCATTACGCATTGTATAAATATATTCAGATTTGAGACTCAAAATTTGCAAAGTTAATTGTTTGCGAACAAGTCTGACAGATTCAAAAGAACTAAAGTGAATAAAGACTCAAATTTGTGAATTTATGTAGCTTACATAACTTCTCTATACACTATTTGTTGTATAAGCATCACTATAAGTTATGTCCAGATATCTACAAACATATTACTGCATTTGTTTTTTTTAACAGCAACATAGGGGATTATAATGGCAGATTAATATGGCTTTGCATCTCTTTTGCTTCTTATGATTGTCGCATTTCAGTATAAGCCCCTCCAGCATGTATTATGTAGGCCTACTACTGTACTTGATCTACCTTATTGTTTGCATCAGTGAGCATTGTTGCGTATGGCATAAAGAATATCGGGATTAAGCCTGTTAAGGGTCAGAAAAATTGGCCTTTCACGAACCAACTGAGTAAACAAAGTCCTTTTCATGCTCTTGATTTGATAGCTAAACTGATTTGTGAATCATATATAGCCTGTTTATTGTTTTGCTGCTCAAGTCCCACTTAAGATTTAATGAAATTGCCAGGCTTTCTTGATCTTCTTCTAATGACATGGTTTGAGCATACAGGAGAGCTTACCAGTTTTGTTTTAGGGAAATGATATCCAGGCTTTTACGTTAACAATGGTAGAATTAGTGCTGAATGACTACCACTTCGTTGGGTGATGTGAGCACAGGATGTGTGCACTGACAGATCTGAGCAGACACACATGCCTTGAGGCTTGCAGGAAATGCTGGCTATTGGTCAGGGTCAAATGTTACTGACATCATCACATATGAGTGACATGTCAACACAAGTGGGCTACGTCCTCATTGACCTCCTTCCGTTGGGTAGAGAACCAGATGCTACTTTTTTAAATATTTATTTGAGGATCTGTCAGGGTCGCCACTTAATGGGGAAGAAATTGTTCAGAAATATCAGCATTGTATTTCTGTCTTTTCCCAGACATGAACATCTGCCATTAAGAGAGATGAATGAAGTGCATATAAGCACTTTTTTAAAGACACAAAACTCATACCCAAAAATTAGAATCATACAGAAATGATCATTTATAAACAAAATCTGTTGAATTTATTTATATTTAATTCATTGAATTTATACTCAATTCATTGTAGTAACTATTTTTAATAAACTAATTTTAAATACCAAAAAGGTAATATTTAGTACACTGTAAAAATATTGCCAGGAATTTACAGGAAAAACATTTGTCAAAATGATGACATGCTAGAATATGATAT
>NW_015521240.1:0-2358 GCF_001515645.1 Sinocyclocheilus grahami | reverse complement strand
TCACATTACCCTTTTAGCTCCCAGAGGGGGGCAGAACATCAAAGAGGAGGCTTAAAAAGCCTGTCATTGCTCACCTCCACATAACTGCAGTCCGAGGTCTCGCTCCCATCCGCTTGGGCCAACAGCTGCACCTCAAAGGAAGAGCTCTTAACTGTACTCTGTCAAATCAAACAATGGGGCTCTTCCAAAGGGCTCACCTTTTGAGTGGCTGGCATGTATAAGGATATGATGGGATCATTTCATTTGGCTGTGACAAATGAATACAGATGCTTCAAGAACAAGTGCAGAGAAGCGGAGGTCATTCAGAGCAGTAATGCATCTTCATGGCAAACAAACAACTTTTTCATTTAGCGTAAGAGCACCCACCATATATAGCAATAAATTTGCAATACACTAGCGGTCAAAAGGTTGAAATAATTAATATATTTTATGTTTTGTAATGTTTTGAAAAAAAAAAAGAATATATAAAATATTATAATATTTTTACAGTTTAAAAAAATGATTTCTATTTTAATATACAATATTTTAAAATGTAATTTCTTCCTGCAGTGGCAAAGATGAATTTTCAGGATTCAGTGTCACATGATCCTTCAGAAATCATTTCTGAAGGTTCTCAGTTATTATCAGTTATTATTGATGCTTATTAATAATGGTTCTTATGATTATCAATATTTTAGGGAAACTTTACAAATGTAAATATTTAAAATAGAAATTTTTGTATTTAATGTTTATCTTTCGTTAAACATTATACATATATTTACAGATTAATTTAATATGTCCTTACTAACAAAAAACAATTTCTTTAAGAAAAAAACTTACAGTAGTGTATCACAGTATCAAAAATATTAAGCAGTGCTATATTTCTTTGGCCTGTCAACAACAACAAAAAATTATATAATAAAATATATAATAAAAGTGTGAAATTTGTTGTTTGCATGTCCTTGTCATCATTTTACTGCAACTGCAGAGTGATTACACTCACAACATTTTAAAAATAAATAAATAAAAATACTGCAAATAAACAAGCGGTCAATGCAAATTCTTCTACTCTCTTGATGTCAAAATGTAATCAGACATGCATTGAACAACCTGATTAAATGAGCAAAATCAATCAGTTGGGTTTTGTTTATCATATTTGCAATTTGGAAATATGGTTTGGAAATTTGAAATTCATGGTGTTTACATTGCACATTGGCTGCTTATTAAATCAACTGTATGAGGTTTTGTGTATTTTGCTACTTTGGAGCAATCTGCCCTTTTTGCAGAAACTTCATACCTGCTCACCAAACTACTACCAGATCAGATGTTTGGGGGCTAAAGTGGGCCCTGATTTCAAAGTGTGAAATAAGGCTCTGCTTAATGTAGTTACAAAATTGAAGTCTACAACTGCAATGTTCTTGTGCAGCACCAAGATTACGCTGTCTAACTTAATTTCTGCAGAAACTAAATCTCAATGAAAACACAGTGAAACCCTCATGTTGAACAGACATTTTCATTAAAAATGTCAGATTTCATACCTTTGACGTTTTATGGACTATAGTATAATGTCCAAAAGAATAATTGCCACTTTTCTTTATACTCGGGCCAATAAGCCAAAGCTCGTCCAGCACTCTGAAGTTCAGACCAGCGCTCAAAGATCTCAGCTAACAAGCAGAACATCTATCAACGCACATTTGGAGCTGGAAAAAAAGACCAAAGAGTGAAAGGCCAAATAATGCTTGGAGATGAGTTTCAGTTTAGTGCAGGTGATTAAAGTTTTCAATTATGACTCATTGACATTGATAAATAATCATATTTTTTTGCAAGCTTTAATGGTCTCATGCTCACACGTCATCTGAAGTAGGTGCTGAAAATGATGCAGAGTTTCTGCCATGTTTTCAAACTCCTGACATCATTGAGCATTCAACACCCTGCATGCGTTTGATCCTTAGATAGTGTGTGACCGCATTCTTGACCTATTCAGCATAATGCATGATGTACAGGGATTTCAACACCCCCAATCATATAGTACAGTGCATTGTTTGCAGATTCAGTCATGTGTTCCAGCCATATGTAGTGCTGGGTATTTGCAATTCTGCTGCATTCAAGGTTAATTCATTCGTTCATATTTCAGTTTTGTTAACGGCATCAAGGGAAGGGTATGTTAGTAACCAGACACAGCACCTGCTTCTTATTACAGGGTAATCATATTTTCCTGTCCATATCAGCCACACTGTTATTCTTTGGACATTAAATATTGCTGATAACTTTGGGAAAAACCAACTTTAAAATGTATTAATTTTTTTACAAGAACATACCTGAATTAAGGGTGATTGGGACAGTTTTTGAATTTCCGCCTTGTGCAAGGTTTCTTGCCAT
>NW_015521239.1:1011-2359 GCF_001515645.1 Sinocyclocheilus grahami | reverse complement strand
TCTAAGAATTCTTGAATCAGGATGCATTTACTGGACAAGTAAAACGACAAGATATCATGTCTTGTTTTCTGAAAAAATTACCCAAATTGTATTAGTTTTTGCTTAAAACAAGCAAAAATATCCGCCACGTAACAGCAACAAAAACATGAACAAACACTGAACGATTGTCTGTTTATTAACTAACATTAACACAGATTAATACATGTATTGTTCCATGTTCGTTTGTATACCGCGCGCAAGGTTTATGTGCATAGTCCAAGTCTTCTTCTCCGTTTTTAGTGTATCTCTGTGGCAGAATTGCAGCGCCACATGCTGGTCTGGCATGTATACTACATTGTTTTGTGTCGGTTTTGTGGTTTCGTGTGGATGCAGATATTTCTTGAGACGAGGGAAAAAAAGATTGGATAGGGAAAGCTCTGGCTTCGTGTGGACGTAGCCTTATACATCATCTGAGTCAAGCTGACTAAAGCTTTCCATTGATGTATGGTTTGTTAGGATAGGATAATATTTGGCTGAGATGCAACTATTTGAAAATCTGGAATCTGAGGGTGCAAAAAAATCTAAATATTGAGAAAATCATCTTTAAAGTTGTTCAAATGAAGTTCTTAGCAATGCATATTACTAATCAAACATTAAGTTTTGATATATTTACGGTAGGAAATTTACAAAATATCTTCATGGAACATGATCTTTATAATCTTAATATCCTATGATATATCCTATGATATATGATCTTAATATCCTAATGATTTTTGGCATAAAAGAAAAATGGATAATTTTGACCCATACAATGTATTGTTGGCTATTGCTACAAATATCCCCCAGCGACTTAACACTGCTTTTGTGCTCCAGGGACACATATGAAATACATAGGCTACATGAAAATGCATTGCTGGTCATGTGAAAGCACCGTTCGTCGGCGAGTGTGAAATGTCCTTAAAGCTGCGTAACACTCATGAAGCTGCAGTGATTATTCACGTGTCTCTCGCTCCATCAGGCACCTGAACACCTCCAGCCTGCTGTGCGACTGCCAGCTCAAGTGGTTTTCTCTGTGGGTGGCCGAGCACGCTTTCCTTCCTCTGGTGAACGCCAGCTGCGCTCATCCACATCTGCTGAAGGGCAGAAGCGTCTTCGCCGTCGCCCACGATGAGTTTGTGTGCGGTGAGTCCATTTGGGCTCGCCTTTAAAACATCTTATTCATGATTCCATTTCCTGAAGCTGCATAGAAGCAGTTCTGTTCATATTTTCAAGCAAAACTGTTGTTTATGTCCTTTTTTAAAGAAATTAATATCAAGTGTGACAGTAATGTTACAAAACATTTCTATTTCAAATAAATGCTGTTCTTTTG
>NW_015521239.1:0-461 GCF_001515645.1 Sinocyclocheilus grahami | reverse complement strand
AAATTGTAATAATATTTCACAATATTACTGATTTTACTGTATTTTAATTTTTTAAAAATGCAGCCTTGGTGAGTACAAGAGACTTCTTTCAGAAACATTTTGAATGGTAGTATATGTAAAAAAATGCCATTAAAAACTGAAATTGAACTGAAATACAAAACATAATAAAAGCGATTAATATTTGATGTTTTTGTGCTTCGCAGATGATTTCCCCAAACCCCAGATCACCGTGCAGCCCGAGACACAATCAGCCATCAAAGGCACAAACGTGACGTTCGTTTGCTCGGCGGCCAGCTCCAGCGACTCACCGATGACCTTCGCCTGGAAGAAAGACAACGAGGTCCTGAACGACGCAGAGATCCATAACCAGGCTCATCTGCGCTCTCAGGTCAGCGAGGTCACGGAGTACACGACCACTCTGCAGCTGCGCCACGTGGAGTTCACTAGTGAGGGCAGATACC
>NW_015521238.1:1946-2360 GCF_001515645.1 Sinocyclocheilus grahami | reverse complement strand
CACACACACACACACACACACACACACACACACATGCTTCAGCTGTTACTGAAGACTGAACATGACAAAAGCTAAACTCCTGCTCACTTATCCAGATCATACATGTCTAGTCGAGGAACTCTGTCAGGGTTTCTGAGGGTAAATTGAAGACTTTTTAAGGACAAGTGAAGAAAATTTAACAAACAAATTGAATGTAACACAATACATCAATATGGTCTCTAAATGTAAACGTCTTGCAAATTGCAACTGATCTCTATTACTTTAGAATTTATTAAAAGAAGGAAAGAAAAGAAAAGAAAAATAGACAAAGAAAAAATAAAATCGCTCAAGGTTTGAACCGCTCTGCTCACAAACACCAGAATATGGAACTATATTTTACTGTAGCTTCTGATCACACTGTAATAAAGTGCAGCT
>NW_015521238.1:0-951 GCF_001515645.1 Sinocyclocheilus grahami | reverse complement strand
ATTAACTCATGTCTTTTTATCTCATTTCATTTCAACTTTTTTTTTGCTTTATTTTTTATTTTTTGTAATTCTCAGAGCTGGTTGGTTTGATTCATGGTGAATTATTTTTGGAAAACCCTATGGAAAAAAATGAACAATGCAGTTGGTCGCAGCTGTGTTTTTAACTCTATGGCACAATAATCGGCGGCTGATTTGGTGTGTGATGCGTGACCTGCACACGGCGTGTCCCGCGTCGTCCAGCACACACACACCGTCATTCTCACACCGTACGGACACACACGGGTCAGGAGGCGCAGCGCTGGAGGTCACAGAGGTCACAGGGGTCATGCTGCTGCTGTCTGGGTCTGGTGTTACAGAGGAAGCTGAGTTTGGTGGATTCGTGGTTGTGGAAGGCAAGGGCTGTGAAACTACCAGATGAGAGATATCTACAGGAACATAAACAGATGGACTTTCATTGGAGTAGAGCAGCGTGAACATTCTGCTAAGCATCTACTATTGTGTTGCTCTGAAGAAATGCATTCATTGAAACACGACTTTTCACTTCCAGAAGTCAGTGTGAATAACTCAGTCGTCCGTTAGTGTTTCTCACCCTCCATAGTGAGGAGGAAGATTGCGTCTCCGCTCTTGATGAAGTCTCGGCTCAGCGCTCTGGCCTGCGTCAGGAAAACCGGTGTTCCAGCGCCAGGACCACGGAAATACTCCGTCCCATCGCCTTCTGTCACCTTCACACCTACTTTACGCGGATCGTCCCAGAAGAAATCTTCAGTCCCTAAAGATGAAACATGAACGAAGTTCAGTGACTCCACAGGATTCTGGTCATTTAGAACGGTCTGTAAATACTAAACTTAAATGGTGAAGCTATTTGTGCTGCAAACCAATGTGTTTATATATACAACAACGCATTACAATAAAATGTGACTCTGCAGCACAAAAGCAGTGTTAAGTCGCTGG
>NW_015521237.1:1294-2360 GCF_001515645.1 Sinocyclocheilus grahami | reverse complement strand
TACACACCCCAGCTGTGTTGACAGCAGCTCCATAACCGGTAGAGACGCCGCAGCCGAGCAGACACACGCGGTCGAGTGGGGCATCATCCTGAATCTTGACCACATAAATCCGGTTGATGACGATGTATTCAGAGAAGGTACCGGTGTTTGTGAACTGCAGGATGGGCCGACCACGGCAAGTGAAGCGTGTTGTGGGATACGACATCAAATCGACGTGATAATTTACCCTGAAAAAAAAAAGTTTTTTTTTGTCTGGTTTTTTTGATGCGAAAGAATTTTTTTTTGTGTAACGTTAAGGTTTCAAAAACAGAAGGATGAATGAAATATGTGAAAAGTTGTGTCGTTTGTATTTCTCACCAGTTGCGGTCACACAGGTTTGTTTTTGGATTCTTGCAGAACCGGCATTCTCCACACTGAGAGACCGAGACTGGAATGACCTTATCACCTGTTCACCACAACACACAGATGTATTTTTTATTTTTTGCAGTAGTTGTTGTTGTTGTTATTACATCAGCATATTTACACTAAGAGTTATAGGGAATAAAAAAAAATCTGTCATAATTTACTCACACTTATGATGTTCCAAATCATATGCCATATGATATATATATTAATTGGAATGCAAAAGTTTTATTTTAGTATTATTTATATATTAGCATTTATTAATATTTTGAATTAGCTATGTTTTTATATTTTCAGCTTTCATTTTAATTTTACATTTTAGTAGTTTGTTTGTTGTTTTTTATATTTCTATTTAGCTTTGATTCAGTTTTAGTAATTTTAGTACTTACGCTTATTTCAGTTAGCTGCCAAAACAACATTTTTTAAATTGACATTTTTCAACTAATACTGTATGTATATTTTAATTTATTTCAGCTTTAATTCAATTACTGAATATGTACTTTTAGTTTGAGTTAAAAAAAAATAAGTATATGAATATGAATATGCTGAAGCTTTATGTGAGAAAGAGACCAAAATTTAAGTTAAGTGCGAAGACCCATTATTGAGTCATTGAGAACTCAAGAACTGCATTGTGAACAAATCAGCTGATTCAGTGAAATGATGC
>NW_015521237.1:0-566 GCF_001515645.1 Sinocyclocheilus grahami | reverse complement strand
ACAGCAGCCCGACATTTAATCACCTTTAGCACACAGAAGAACTTGATTCATTATGTTTTATAGACATTTAATGGTTGACTACAGATGACCTTATAAATGCTGCACTTGAGTGGTTCCATGATCTCTGCTCTCTAACCGTAGTTGGAGGTTGTCCAGCCAATGAAATCATCAAAACATGTTTTTAGAGCCACAACTATCTGTGATTTCACTATCATCACTATCACTAAAGATAAATATTTACTCAGTGAAACTGCATATGTAGTATCAATTTGATGGAAAACTAGGAGAATTACAAATAGAACCTCAAAAAATTTGTTTAAAAAAAAGTTGACTTATAAGAGGATTAGATGAAAAATTATACACAAATGTCACGTTGCACTTTTACATGTGGCATCCAAACCTCTTTATGTAGTCTTTATATATTATTTAGTATTTATATGAACAGTCAGTCTTGATATATTGCATTATAGTTAGTAAAGCAGTGCAATCAATTGTGCATCACAATAATAACATATACACAAGCATGTAATACAAGACATTGATCCTGATTTCCCCCCCCCCCCCCC
>NW_015521236.1:2148-2361 GCF_001515645.1 Sinocyclocheilus grahami | reverse complement strand
ACACACACACACGCACACAATGAAAACTTTCTCATGATTTACTCAACTTCACTTACCGGTAATTCCAATACCATATGCTGTTGTTTATTTATGTGGAACAGAGTTATTTTAGTATCATTACTGCTATCTTAGTGTTTATTAATATTTTAAATTACTTTCTCAATTTTCCATTTTTATTTTAAAGTTTGTTATTTTGTTGTTTCTTTTTTTTTT
>NW_015521236.1:0-2029 GCF_001515645.1 Sinocyclocheilus grahami | reverse complement strand
ATATATATATGTAATTTTAAAGTATTTTTAATATTCAGTTTCTTGAAAATTATATAAAAGCTTTATCAAATTAGTCTGTATGACTTTCCTGCTATTGTTCAAGACTTCTCAGCATCATACGATACATTTTTGTGAGGAACAGACAGAGATTTAAGTCTTTGACATTATTTACCCCGAAAGGGTGCATATTGGTATTGGATTTGGAACAACATGAAGGTCCTTAAATATTTCAACCCTTTTGAATTCAATATCCGAACTAATCAGTCTGTTAGCAGTTAACATTTCTACTGGTCAAAACATCTGGTATCAGCCATTTCTTTATCATGATGCACAACTGTCAGTCAAAAACACTTGAGCTTCTTATTGCTGCAGTAAAAATATAAAATGCGGTTAAAAACCACAACCAAAACTGCCTGACCACAAAGTATCAGAGAGCAGCTTACCCTTTTTTACAGGTCTTAATAAGCCAGTCCAACACAATTGAATCCAGCTAATGTTCAAATATTCATATAGGTTTGTGTTTCCATTTGTATTAAACAATGCTGAGCGCTATCAAATGTCCATCACTAGCAAAGCCAACTTTCCTCTTCATTCAAAGTGAAGCTGAAGTTCAGTGATGCTTTTTGTTGAATTCGGTCTTTGATGGTACTTTTCCCGTGAAGATCAATTCACTCACAGAAAATCAGTACATACAATCATATAACTATAAAACAATTACAGAGACAGTTAAGAGATTCAAGAGTTCATTCAAGAGAGATGCAAGAGTTTTTAACTGATTCCGAAATATACAGTGTGGTCTAAAAATCTGATTGCAGAATTTTTATTTAAACCTGGACATAGACATGTTTTAGGGTTTAGAAAAATTGTGTGGACAGCTATGATCTAAATGAAGAAGAAAAATTCTTCACTAATAAGCAAATTAGGTCACTGATAAGCAAAGTAGTAATTGATCATGTGACTTCTTGTAGACATGGTCAGATGTTCTTCTACTGAAGCTCAAGATGCTCTTTGGGTCATCTCAGATCACGCTGGAGTCATTTAAACAAATACTAAGCCATTCTGCTTGTTTTTCCTGAATTACTATTATATTGACAAAGTCATTTATAATTTAAAATGTTATTTTAAGTTATCAAAAAATGTAAAATATGAATGTTTTAAGTAGTGGAATTAGATGTTCGTATCTTAATGCACTTTAAACGCTTCACTGGCCTGAACGAGGCAGTGAAACTAAAAGAAACATATCTGCCAAACACCTACCTTACAAATAAAGTTAATCTTCATACAACAGTGTAAGATGATCCAGCCATGTGTGAATAAGTGATTCAGTGATGTTCCTCTTTCTGTGTTCCTGTCCTCTTTCTCTGAACATCAGCAGCATCTGAGCGGCACTCACAGAAGTCAAAGAGCAAGCACTCCAGCAGGATGCTTCTTAAAGCGACAGTGACCTCATTCTGACTTCAGCCATGAAGCATCACAGGAGAGGTATTTCAACTCAGGAAGTCACAGTTTACTCTCAATTTATGAGACAGGTGTGGGAGGCATGGAAACATGCAATGCTGATATCTAATTGTATATTTCTATCATAAAAATGGTCAGGTTTAATCACATATAAGAGGTAGTATAAACTAGTAGTATAAACTAAAAAGAGTGTTGCACATAAATTTGTACCACTTCTAAGCAGTAAAATATACTGTAACATTTCATTAATTAATAGGTTAGTTCACACAAAAGTTAGTTCTCATGTCACTCTAACTCCGTAATTATTTTTTTCATCTGTGACACAAGATGTTAGGAAAAATGTCTGAGATGTTCTTTTCTATTCACAATGAAAGTAGATGCTGATTTATGGTAAATGTCTCACCAAGGCTGCATTTATTTGGTCAACCCCCCCCAAAACAGTAAAATCTGTAATTTTGTGAAAATTTTTTACAATTTAATACAGTTATTTTCTACTTGAATATACTTTTAAAAGGTAATTTATTCTTGTGATGCAAAGCTGAATTTTCAGCGTCATTACTCCAGTCTTCAG
>NW_015521235.1:1838-2361 GCF_001515645.1 Sinocyclocheilus grahami | reverse complement strand
ATTTTTTATTATCCCTCCACCCAAGAACACTTATGTCTCAGATCAAAGACATTCATTTGTTTCTTCTCTGAACCTACAATTCTCTCTTAGTCCTAATGGCTTTTCGGCTGGCGGTGGGAATTCTAATGGAGCAGTATATAGAAGGCAGAAGAAACGTTATCAGTGTTTTTAGAAAGAGAAACACTCGAGGGAAACAGTGCTGTATAGAGTATTTCTAAAGACACATCAACAAATCTCAGCCACTAACCTTATCAGGATACAGTCAGACACTGAATTTATCTCCCACTACCTGTGTGTGGCCATTATGTGGTTTGCTTTGCATAAATCTCTACAACGAGACTGACTTTACAAGCCATTTTCTTTAAAAGTAGTTCAGAAAGATCATTGGTGATTAATTTGTTACATGTGTGACATTTGATTTTGAATCAGGGAGTCAAAATCTGATTCAAAAACCAAAACATTGCTTACTACACTATATCTAGTCTGGCTTGCAAAAAACAAATACAAAATAAAATAAAATAAA
>NW_015521235.1:0-843 GCF_001515645.1 Sinocyclocheilus grahami | reverse complement strand
TGCATCAATGGAAAGCTTATCCATTCAGCTTTCAGATGATGTATACACCTCAATTTTGAAAAATTGACCCTTATGGTTTTGTGGTGCAGGGTCACAAATAATAATATCTAGTTTTCTAAAACAGATCAAAACTGCAAAAATGACTTGAAAGCATCAGTAAAAATGTGTTGAAACCTGCAAAAAAATTTATAAATCAGTAATGCTCTGCTTTGTATGCGACTGTTTTCCAGCAAAAGTGTTTGATATTTAGGTTTACATTATAGCGGTTTTGTGATTAAAAAAAATCTATGAAAAAAGTAAAGAACATGGCTTATTTCTAAAATGTCTTAAAAATAAATTTTTGACCCTAGGCATTCATATTTAATATTATTGTTCAGAGCACACACTATGCTGACCCCTACTGGTAAATGTGTACATCAGCAAATACTCTTTCTAAACCTTTTTTCAACAGTTTGACTGATTTACTATCAGCAGACATTTTCTTTAGCATTTTCTGTGCTGATTTTAAAGGAAATAATAACATTAAACATAAAAAACAGAGCTGAGAATACTGCATTCCTATTGCTGGATACAAATAAAATAAAATGAGCCCACAAAATATAAAACAATTTATTGAATTAAAAAAATAAATAAATAGAGCAGTTGTGTCTGTTTATGAGGTATGAGTGGCCAGATGCTTTTGGACGCCTTACCAGCTTTTCATTAAACACCATGAGACGCAGCCATTTGAAGTCCATGGGTTTAAAGGCAGATAAGACGAAAAGCGAGCTCTTCTCGTAGCGCTCAGGTTTCTGGATGGCTCCTTCAGGGTACGTGATACGCATGGTGGTCTTCGAGCCGACG
>NW_015521234.1:1896-2362 GCF_001515645.1 Sinocyclocheilus grahami | reverse complement strand
CACTTATAAGTCTGCGATCCGCCGTACAAAATACAAAAAAGCAACAAAATAACATATGCAAATCACATTACACATTCCCCAAACATGAGACCATAATCCATTAACCATACACGCACACAAACACACAAAAAACCCATAATAAGTTTATCATCACTTGATTATAAGGATTTCATAGCTTATCATAAATCTGTGGACTTATTATATATAATTGCAAACATGACAATGCAAGCCTTAAGGAAAGCTGAAGAAAGCCTGTTCTCTGCATTTCCAAGAGAGTAGGCTATACTTCCACAGTCTAATGCTGTATTAGTACTAGTTAAACCCAGAATAGCACTGAATGAATGTCCAGAATTAGCCTGGTCATATTCAAACCACACACGCTCACTCTCTCTCTCTCCCTCTCTCTCTCTCTCCCTCTCTCTCTCTCACTCTCTCTCTCTTTCTCTTTCCCAGTCACTCTCTCTCC
>NW_015521234.1:0-626 GCF_001515645.1 Sinocyclocheilus grahami | reverse complement strand
TCTAATATTTTCAGCCAAATTCTAATAGGGATCTCTATAGGACATTGCCGTTTGATGGCGTAGAAGGCCCTGCGTGCTTTATCTCTCAGTTCATTCACAGCATGATTAAAGTTTCCCGTGGATGTGATTTTCAAACCCAGGTAGTTGTAGTGTGATGTGTGTGTTATCTGCTGAGTGCCTAATGTAAATGTGTGTGGTGTTCCCTGGGATCTGGATCTTTTCTGAAAGATCATAATTCTGGTTTTCTTCAGGTTGACTGTCAGAGCCCAGGTCTGGCAGTATTGCTGTAGCAGGTCCAGGTTCTGCTGTAAAGCGTGTTGAGTGGGAGACAGCAGAAGCAGGTCGTCTGCATACAGCAGGCATCTGATCTGTGAGGTGTGTAGGGTGAGGCCAGGGGCTGCAGATCGCTCCAGACTGCTCGCCAGTTCATTGATGTAGATGTTAAATAGCATTGGGCTTAAGCAGCAGCCCTGTCTCACTCCACGCTCCTGGGAAAGATACCTCGTACGTTTGGTGCTGATTTTTATGCCACATTTACTTCATATTTACTTCATATTCTTTACTTTATTTTACTTCACATTTCTCTCTCTCTCTCTCACACTCTCTCTCTCACACTCTCTCTCTCT
>NW_015521233.1:1062-2366 GCF_001515645.1 Sinocyclocheilus grahami | reverse complement strand
TAGATAATGCTTTCTAATAATAGTTTCTAAATCCAAATTAAATTATGTCGTTTCCCTGAGGCATTTTGGTGGAAGCACCACTTGAAATACCTCCCCCTCATTTTTTTTTTGTATTGTCCTTATGTCGTTTGACATATTGCATTATTGTGCAAAGATTCAGACTCTTGCATATCTGCACGCCTAGTCATATTACAACCATGCATAATTGGAAGCATAAGCGTCCGTCATAAAACAAGCGAAAGACAGTAACTTATACATCACTGAGCGCACATCCTAACATAAGCCTACACCTCCCCTTGCCGTCCAGTCTGGGAGTTCACGGGAGCATTTCGGGAAAATAAAGCACGAACTGTTTCAATATAAGACCCCTTTGCTAAAACACCATGTTCAGAAGTGCTATTGTTCAAGTATTCGTCCACTTACTGCTTTGATGAGGCTATTATATAAATAATGTCATTTAAGTTCAATGTTCCTACCTCTCTGCCAGCGCGTGTAGAGTGTGACTGGTCCCTGCTGCATTTCTCTCTCCATGCTTTCTTTCATTCACTCCTCCACTATCGCTAAACAGACTGCTGATCGAATCCTATTGGCGAAGAGGAACTCATTACTGCCGATAATACTTTATCAATGAATATTGACGTCATTTAAATGCTACTCCCGCGTATCCTTGGAAACCGATACGCTATTTAAAGATGACTGTGCACTTCCAACTGTGCTTCAGCAATAAATAAATAAAAAACAGGAAACATAAATAGCAAGTGGGATAGTGAATGAGATTAAAGGTTTTATATGGGATATGGATTTTTTTTCTGTTATATGCACTCGAATTAAAAATGTAAAAAGACAATAAAAAAAGTGTATGGCTATTTTGGTTTAGGCTACTCATTAATAGATATTACAAGAAATAACACTCATAAGTTATTGTCATCTCGTATGCTCCTCGGTTGAATTTCATTTATTCATATACACTCAGGGGCGGTGCAGATATAATAAAAACACTTTACTATCACAGCGCGGTAATTTCGTACGTCTACAGTTTGTTTTGCTTTGAACTTAGCATTGGTCATCACTCTTGAGAGTGCAGTAACACGTGACCTCATGAACGCACTCTGTAGCAGCGCCTACAGCGATCCCTTTCGGACAACAAGTGAGCCAGTCCACTGACTCCTGCGTGAAGTTCCTCAGCCACCACTTGTGTTTTTGTTTTTTACTTTTTGCTTATTAATCATCAACACCAGATGTATTTATCAGTTCACCTGCCGTTTGTAAATATGTGAAAAGAAAACTTGGTAGATTAATAGATT
>NW_015521233.1:0-543 GCF_001515645.1 Sinocyclocheilus grahami | reverse complement strand
CACCTGTCAAAAGTTACTTCTTCACTTTCTTACCGCTGAGACTTGATCTAAGCGCGCATACAGTCACTTTCGACTCTTTGTTTCTGTAAAATGAGGGATTTTTTTTTTCTTTGCAAAAACTATTGTGTAAAAATGTTTACTCAAGCTATACATTTATACAATGAGGCAATAAAATATATACTACCTCCAAATTATCCATGATAATTTGCAAACGCATGACAGTTTAAAGCAACACCAAAACATCCGTGTTCAGGTGACTTAAGGCACGATGGATCAAGCCTGTCGCGCATTCTTGGAAAAAAGGTATGTTTCTAGCTTGCAATGAGCGACGAGATCACACAAAACCAAGGAGAATGAAGAACTGCAAACAGTAATTGTAGCGTCTCCTGTCGTATTTGGCAAGCTGTTCCCAAGAAGATAAAACAGTCCATTTGTTATTAATCATGTGTGAAAATGAAGGCTTCGTGTATTTAGAAAACGAGGAAAGTTGAAGTTGACGTACTGGCTCGCATGAGACCGCCATCCAGGGGCTGAAGCTGCTCA
>NW_015521232.1:0-2366 GCF_001515645.1 Sinocyclocheilus grahami | reverse complement strand
CACACACACACACACACACACTCATTGGCTTCGGCGTGTATGTGGTGTGTTAACAGAGGAAGACGGATCACAGGCAGAAACATCACAGTGAGCCACATTACAGATCACACATCAAATCTGCTTCATTCCCGGGATAAAGTGTCATAGTCATAGTTCAGCGGATCACTACTGATCTTACAGGACATCTTTTTAGATCAGGAGAAACATACACCAGTGTTAATATTATTGTTATTTTTATGACAATTAAGTACAGTTGGCCCAGAATTCTCATTAGTGTAAACTCAAGCTCATTACTGTAATGCATGTGTATGTTTAACAGGAAACCATAATTCAGAGGTAAATAGGTTTATTGTCATGAAAATAATTCTGTCTATCTGTCCGTCCATCCATCCAACATTCTTTCCATCCATTGTTCTATCCATCAATCATCCATCCATCATCTCTCATACTATCATCATCCATCATTCATCCATCCATCATACTATCATCCATCCCTCCATCATTCTATTGTCCATCCATCCATCCATCATACTATCATCCATCCCTCCATCATTCTATTGTCCATCCATCCATCCATCATTCCATCGTCCATCCCTCCATCATTCTATTGTCCATCCATCCTTCCATCATACTATCATCCATCCCTCCATCATTCTATTGTCCATCCATCCATCCATCATACTATCATCCATCATTCTATTGTTCTATTGTCCATCCATCCATCCATCATACTATCATCCATCCCTCCATCATTCTATTGTCCATCCATCCATCCATCCAACCATCATTCCATCGTCCATCCCTCCATCATTCTATTGTCCTTTCATCCATCCATCATACTATCATCCATCCCTCCATCATTCTATTGTCCATCCATCCATCCATCCATCCATCCATCCATCCATCCATCCATCCATCCATCCATCCATCCATCCATCCATCCATCCATCCATCCATCCATCCATCCATCCATCCATCCATCCATCCATCCATCCATCCATCCATCCATCCATCCATCCATCCATCCATCCATCCATCCATCCATCCATCCATCCATCCATCCATCGTTCTATCATCCATCCCTCCATCATTCTATTGTCCATCCCTCCATCCATCCATCATTCTATCATCAATCCATCCATCTGTCCCTCATCCATCGTTCCATCTATCCATTCATCTATCTACAGTATTGTTCTATCCATCCATGTATAGGGAACACAAACGGCACAGTTTCCTGAGAGTAAATCATGCACAACTGATGTGCAAACACACGTCTAACTACACAAACACACTCAACATTCACTGATGGATGTATAAACAGATCCAACTGCATCAGCATCAGCACACACACACACACATGCGATCAGTCGTCCATCCCTCAGATGTGTGTGTGTGTTTCACTGTCGGAGGTTATTCGGAGTTCATGCTCTAACAGTCAAGCTCTTCCTCTGTTAGCAGTCTTGCTGCTGTCTGACTAATAGCAGGTTTTATATATGAAGCTGCCAGCTGTACACAGTGAGATGGGAACTTGTGTTTTATGAGTCTGTAGACCCTAATGGTGAACTTGAATTGCAAAACAGATCAACTACTGTCATGGAGGAGAAACAGTTTGAGGGAAAACATGCTGAGAAAGACTAGTTAAAGTTACTTAAACTAGCTAGTAACCAGAAAAGCACATCAGGTTAGGGATAAGCAAGCCAAAAATGATCAATCTGTCATCCTTTACTCATATCATTGACTTTTTCAGTCTGAAGAACACAAAAGAACATATTTTGAAAACCAAACATCATTGGAACCCATTGACTTTCATTGTGTAGACAATTTTTTATTTTTTTTTAGGTGAACTATCTCAGCTACAGAAATGTATAAAAAAGTAATTTCAGAAAAGTATTTTCAATAAAGAGAGAAAATTCAGATGGAGATAATGGGCGGGGCTTAATTTTATCCAACACTGATTGGTCGGTCAAAAGGAAGCTAAGAAATGTTTGCTTTATAATAATTTTTCTCACCCACATGGACTTTGTTGTGTCGGTGGAAAAATAATTTCAGAGGTGGAGAAAATTAATTATTTTGATGAACAATGATGAAAACAAACATTTGTTTTTCTTCAGAATAACATGCACACTGATGAATCGAGCACAGAGACATGTATTCATGTTTTAAGCTAACATTCCCCAAAACCTCTTGTACTGCAGAATCTGAACTCCTTTGACCTTTTGTTGTTGAAAATGAGCTGAAACCGCCCTGGCTACAGTTAACAGCAGATCATATAATGCCATTAACAAGCTGAATCTGTTCAGAGAGCTTCTGTGTGAGTGTGAGTGTGTGAGAGTGTGTGTTTGTGTGTGTGTGTGTGTGTGTGTGTG
>NW_015521231.1:1883-2366 GCF_001515645.1 Sinocyclocheilus grahami | reverse complement strand
CAGGGAGCTTATAACCAGACCTGAATAATAATAATATGTAAACAGATCTGTTTCAATGGATGGTTATAGCATGTAAATACCAGAATAGAGGTTTAACCAGAATATGGACCTTAATCAGAAAATGTTATGTTAACATGATTAGTAAGTACAACTACAGTAAATTACTCTATCACTAACGGTATAGTAAACATTCAAGTTCACACTCGGCAGTAATGCTCAGAAGTGTCATTGTGAATGGTTTTCTAAACACAGCACTGAAGAACAAGCGCTTTCTCTGACCTCATGACCTTAGGTCAACAAACAGAAAATAGCAAATGAATGTCACTTTATTAGAGTAAAATGTAAAGGATGTAACAGAAAGCAAGTGTTAATACTAATTATTCAGAGTTTACTATTTATCATTTATCTATGTCTAGTGAGCCTAAAATTCACACGGGAAAAATGTGAGAATTACCTGCAGAGATATGCGATAATCAATCCCAG
>NW_015521231.1:0-565 GCF_001515645.1 Sinocyclocheilus grahami | reverse complement strand
TGAAGGATGCTATACTCTATAGGTACTCAAGATTAACATGAGATTGGGTGAAGTTGTGTGTGTTATGTCCCCTTTAAGTTTAGGGTCAGAATTAAGGATCTAAAATATTGTCATGCAGAATAAGACAATAATATGGAGACACCCCTTGCTGCAGACTTCGTCACGGATGTGTTCTAAGACTCTGTCTCTTCCTCTCTCTAGAGTTTATGGTCCATCCGATCTTTATTTGACCCTCTAACTCTAGCACTCTCTATCTATCTGTTTTTTTTTATTTAAAGGGGTCATATGATGTTGCCAAAAAGAACATTATGTTGTGTATTTGGTGTAATGAAATGTGTTTATGCGGTTTAAGGTTAAAAAAACACATTATTTTCCACATACTGTACATTATTGTTTCTCCTCTATGCCCCGCCTTTCTGAAACGCGTCGCGCGCCGCGTAAACATAAAACCATGTCTGCATTTGTGATCGGAGAAATGACAAACTACAAGTGCTACTCTACACTGCTGAAAACTAAATCGTCAGTGGCAAATTCTTTAAATATAAAAGACATACTTACAGTCTGT
>NW_015521230.1:0-2366 GCF_001515645.1 Sinocyclocheilus grahami | reverse complement strand
CAAAGAGATACGAGGGACCAAATTGTTATTTTTATTAACAGGTGTGTTGATGGATATAGCCGCACCATTATTTATCTCGACTGTCTGAACAATAATAGAGCATTAAGTGTTCTGTCTTTGTTCCAAGAAGGGGTTCAAAACTTTGGATTGCCATCAAGGGTTAGATACGACCATGGCATGGAAAACATTGAGGTTGCACGTTACATGTTAAATAGAAGAGGACTAAATAGAGGAAGTGTCATTAAGGGCCGTAGTGTGCATAATCAACGGATCGAACGTTTATGGGCAGAGCTGAACAGAGTTGTTTCATATTATTATTCGGACTTGTTCACTTTCATGGAGGACCAAGGTATACTAGACTCTCTGTGTGAGCTTCATGTATTTTGTTTGCATTTTATTTACTTACCTCGGATCCAGAGGGCAGTTAGGGAATTTAGGGACATGTGGAATAACCATGGACTGTCAACTGAAAGAGGACAAACTCCTCTGCAGTTATGGCACAGGGGTATTGTTAGTCATATTGGAATCAACAACACAGCTATATCTGGTGTTTTGGACAATGATGAACATGTTGACATCAATGAAAACAGACCAGATCCTGAACTACAGACCAGGAATAATATAATAGTTCCTGAAAACATTTACCGCCCAAATGACTCTACCTTGAAAAACATTCTGGAAACATTTAACCCATTACAAAATTATGGAAATCATGGAATTGATCTGTTTTTGGCACTTGTACAATTATTGGAAAGACAACAGGCTAGAACACAGTAAAAGTGCTTTATTGCGATTGTTCCATCTTAGAACTCATAAACAAGTGTTGACAAATGTTGCATTACGGCAATGCTTGTAAAAACTGTTAAATTATATAGTTAAGGTTTAAACAAGTACTGCTTGATTCTAACATTGCTGAAAATTATTTAATAAAGTGTTTTCATTAGACTAAAACAAATGCCTCAATAAGAACACTTTGGCACAACATTAACATCTTAGCATTTAAAAGTGTCTCTTACTCCTTGCCAAATCCCTTGGTATTATTAATAGCAAATTCCATGTTGCTTTTAAAAGCACCATATGTGCTATATAATGGCAGGCGAAGGCAGTTGATGCATGTATTTGCAACTGGAAATCTTTGTGGAGTTTCTGTGTCATGGTGAAAGGCAATAGAAGGCGGAGGATGAAATCTAATTGGTGGGACCTGATCAGATCCTGTAGCAAATGCTAAGATTGCTCTAAGCCTTTGTGACCCCTCCTCTGAGTAAACAGAAAAAAGCAAAATATCAACAATTATACAGTGTATTCAGGTGGAAAAAATTAAACCGCAAAACTGATGCAGTGTTATGACACTGATACCCCTTATAAAATCTGCAAAATGTTAATATTTAAAAAAGGAGGATCATAAAAATTTTATTTTATTTTCTATTTAGTAGTACTGCCCTGACCAAGCTATTTCACATAACAGATGTTTACATATAATTTACAGCACACAATAATAGCCGAATTTACAAAAACACCCCAAAAAGTTAAGATACACTCATTTCTTAATACTGTATAATGTTACCTCGACAATCAACACTTATGTTTGTGATAGTTAGTCATGACTCTCATGTTTGTCCTTGACCTGGCTCTTAATGTATTGTGTTGCCTTCCTGTTAATATTTGCATCACTTAATATTTGAAACTTTAGTAATTGATGTGTATAAATCTCTCAACTATCCTTAGTGTGAAAAGATAAATCTCTACATCATAAGTCACTGTTGGGACATTCTCACAAATGCAGATAATGTTGGAAAAGCAGAGAATTTGAAGGATTTTTTAAAAGTGCTATGGACAGTTTAATCAATGGCTAATAAAACAAGACACTCATGAACAGCTATCACGAAGCTCAAAAACATACAACGCATACAATTTAGAATGAAGAGACTGTACTCCTTTGAACTGGGTTATTTTGGTAAATTCAAGTAGTATTATTGTGTTATGTGAAACACCTAATTCAGGTCAGTGCTAAATAAAACAATGTAATTCATACGATCCCTTGTATGAAAACGTGATTCATACGATCTGTCTTTTTTAAATATCACTTTTAGAAGAGGTATATTTATGAGCACAACTGTATATACATATAGATATTGTAGCAATGGAGTTAGTAGAACACTTGCAGCAATAGTGTCACATACAACAATATGCGTTGAAAACAGAGCATGTGAGCGGAGCGGAGTGGTAATATTTCCTTAAGAGCGCAGAGTGCCTTTCTGAAGATTCCGCTCCGCTCCGCTCAATCAATACGTTCAGCGCCGCTCACTCAACCCAGAATGCCCTTTGGTGATTTGCTTGTTCGAGATTGAGAATCTGTAGAGATCGAG
>NW_015521229.1:0-2367 GCF_001515645.1 Sinocyclocheilus grahami | reverse complement strand
TATATATATAAATTCATTTTGGTGATAATTGTTGATAATATAATTAATCATCGCAATATGTATATATTTGTTAAATGTTTTTAGACAATGTAATTTTTTTAAGTTGAATAAAAATGTACCTCTGTGTGTAGCTCTTCTCCATAACAATACCATGATTATATTCACCATCACTGATATCACTAATACAGCAGAGAGCAGTGTGATGATATAGGCCATTGTTTTCTGGGGAACAACTGGGAAAAATGGTTTAATTTTATAATCTAAATATAAACAATCCAAATGGAAATAATAAAATATTCCTGAAAACTAAGTACTGATTTAGGAAGTCTATTGCCAGAATATGAAAAGGATATTACGAATAAATAGGTATGTGATCAATAAAACATGCTTTACCATCTGCTATCAGTTTAGTTCCATTTCCAACGATTAGCTTTCCACATGTGACCACACTGCAAAAGTAAGTTTCATCACTGGCCAGGCTTTTGGGGACTTTGTGCTCACAGCTCTGTACAGTTGATACAGTCACAGAGATCGTCTCACATTGATCTTTTCTGTCTCCATCAGCGTTAATGATTCCTGAATGGGACTCTCTTCTAAGCCAGTAGACACTCTGCCCTCCTGAACAACTTGCACCAAAGATTGAACAATGAAGATTCACTGAGTCTCCTACATGATGTGAGTCCAAAACAGGATGCTGAATGATTTTAACTGGCTTTGTATCTGTAATGAAAAATAATATACTTTACGGTAGCAATAATAATAAAACAAGCTTTTTAATCAAAATTAAATATCACAGATCTCACATTCCAAGTTTCCACTCACCATTAACTGTCAGATAAGTTCCCCCTCCAAAGTACAGCTTCTCATACAGTAGCACACCACAATGGTAATAGGCGGCATCTCTGGAGTTAATCTTGGTGAATATTAATGCAGATTTCTTGTCATCGACTTTGAATTGAATTCTTGATTCGTTGAGAAATTCTTCTTGAAGTTTTATCTCCTGGTAATATGTGAAAACTATAGGGTTCAACTTTTGTCCTGGGATTTGTTTCAGCCAAAACCAGGCCACAACCAGATCGGCAGTTGTGTAGCATTCCAGGATGACCGAACCACTCACTGATGCTGTGATTGAGACATTTGGCTGCAAAACACTGGGGATCACAGATACACCTGAAATAAACAAAGAAAAGTCCTGATGAGTCTAGGGATGTCAATCATTTTACATAATTTTTTTCTATGCATAAGTAGTGGAGTCCAAACGTCTGAGGCATAATGAAGATTTTTTTTAATATAAGTTTAATGTAAATTAAACTAGTAAACAATGATTTGGAATTTTAAGTGAAAATGTAAAAAATAAAACATTTTATGATGTAAAATGAATATATTTTATATATATATTTTTCATGGTTATTGACACCAATCAAAAAAGCACATTTGTGACATTGATCGTGTGAACTCTTTTGTAGAGACACTCAGATGTCTCCTGCCGAAGCACATAACGCTCTTTGAATCATGAAATTATGCTTGAAAACACGACCATCAGCTCGAGTGCTGCTACCATTAATGCAAAAAAGTACCAGATACTTAGAATATGTATTATTTTATTAAACTTTTAAACTAATGTTAATATAATTTGTAATAAAACATTTAAAACATTTTAAAATATTTCTAAAAATAAATAATAGATAATGTATATGTATAGATTACTTACATGATATGCAAGACATAAGAACATATGCACGCAGAGCAAACATCTTGAGAGCTGGCATTAGAGCAGTCTCCATCCTGAGGACGAAAGGAGAATATGGTATAAAAACTGAAAACTTCATTACATCATGTATGCAAATGGTCCAAACTATGAAACAAGTTCTCATTGGTCGTGTGAAGTTATAATCATATATACCTTCTCAGTCTTGTAGTTGACACCCCTTGTCCTCATTAACGTTTCCATGAGAATAAACAAGTCTTTGACCTAGTGGACTTCCTGCAGTCAACACAGTACAAATGCCATGCCCCAAAAGACAGATAATCCTTATTAATCCATGTTATGAAAAGAGAAATGACAAAATGCAAAATGAATGAAATTACAAAATCAGACAAATATAAAATGCAATTTGAATATGAAACATTTAATTTTCCCTTCTTCATTTGCATCATCACTTTCCTGTACTGTACATAGCAGACTGTTGTCACTCAATGGCTGGATGTCTACGTGGTGCCCGCAGAATAACATAGGTTTTATAGACAAATGGACAAGTTTTTGGGCAGACCTCCTTGGGTGGTGCCGCTCTTCTCTAGAAATACGGCACATCTAGTCTTAGTGTTTGCACTCTAGGTCAGGAAGCAGACAGACTGGCTAAACCGACC
>NW_015521228.1:0-2367 GCF_001515645.1 Sinocyclocheilus grahami | reverse complement strand
CACTTCACAGTACATATCCTTCTTTATAAGTGAAAATTACAATGTGATCCCTTTTTCACTAGCATTTCCCCCCCAAATAGTCCTGGAAAGGATCTATAACAGAGTAAAATGGATAAAAAAGAGATGGGACAGGGTAAGAGAAATGCATTAAAAGACAAACAATGTTTGGCCATACATACAAAATTTTAATTTTCAAATGACGATGAAAATATGAACAAAAATGCACAGTCAAAGTCTATTGCATTGAATATGACAAACCTTGCCATGTTCTTCTCCACTGTGGCATTATTCTGCTGTGGCTGGTTTGCAAAATCTGCATAAACTCCTTATCATTTGCAAACACAGCAAAACCAGAAATGATTAAAAGGACTACTATTTGAATAATCAGGTACATTTAGGGTACGTTTACATGACATGGTTTTTAACATTCATTTAAACTCATGAATATGAAATTTGGTGTTTGAGTGAATAAGAGCAAATTTACTAATAAGAAAAACTATTTTATGGTTTTGTTGACTGGCATCTTTTTATTCGTTGTATTTTATCTTTTTTGTTTCTCTCTTTTTGATGTTGTTCCTTTGTATGGTACTGTAAGTTAATACTCTTTAACACTAGAACCGCCAGAGGTCGCTGTATACCTAAAAGCGCCAGCGGGTAAATTTTACCCACGCACATGACAACTGTATTTATATGGCTAAAGAACATATTATTTCACTGTATTATGCCACTGTCTTCACAAAGAAGTGTCTAGAGTCGTGAAAAGATTATGTCTAGTCATCAACTATAGTTTTATCCTGTTGTTTTATGTTCAATACTTTTTAATGCAGTCTACACTAATCCATAACAGTCAGTAGCCTGCACTGACGGAAATTAAAAGGTAGTAGCCTAAATATTTGTGTGGTGTAATATTATAATTCAATGTCATTAATCAATATATTAAGATAACTCATGCTATTTAAATTACTAAAATAGCCTTGCTATTGAAATGACTAAAATAGCCTATAGACAATAATGAGCAATAATAATTCACCACACTGCATAGGATGATGCGATGACAAATTCAAGCGCACAGCTTCACCTGAATATTTATTAATTTGTTTAGTTATATCATTTATCATTTGAATAAGAGAACAACACCATTAAACTTTAGGTAATCAAAAAATGGTTTTATTCATTACATCAGGGGCATAGATTACGCAGGGGACGTGTCCCCCCCACTTTTAATATCACGTACATTCGTCCCCCGCACTTTTTCGGGCAAGTGTGTTGGCATAGAGGTCTTCAAGAGCCGGTGTGAATAAATATAGATTTAAATTCAAAGAGACAGGATAGTCTGTGCATGATCTGATGTTTTATTCGGACCCAGAATAAGGCGAGATGAACATCACGGAACGCAAAACACTCATGCAGTGTATGTTTCATTCATACTCAAAGCTTGAGGGCGCTCTCGCGCAGAAAGTCGTACGAGGAAATGGACAGAAGCGTCCAGCTATCGCTGTATGAGAACAGTCGTTTTCAGAAAAACAGAAACGTTTAGAAACATTAAGACTTTAAACATACGATTGCGACAATATGGTTTATTTGTGTTTGTCAAGTCATCTCCAGGTAATAAATAAAGTATACGAACAATGCAGTGCTAACTGACATAGCATTTATTACAGTATAGAAACTATTCTGCCTTATTATGTGATAAAAAAAAGTGTTTGTAGTATATAAGCAAATCATTATTATTGGTTATTGTCCAGCAGTTATCTGATTTCTAAGCCAATTAAAAGATTAAGAAAAATTAAGATTGTTAATTTTTTTTAAAAGAAGTCTCTTCTGTTCACCAAGCCTGCATTTATTTGATCCAAAGTACAGCAAAACAGTAACATTTTGAAATATTTTTACTAGGCTATTTCAAATAACTGTTTTCTATTTGAATATATTTTAAAATGTAATTTATTGTGATTTCAAAGCTACATTTTCAGCATCATTACTCCAGTCACACTATACTTCAGAAATCATTCTGATATTCTGATTTGCTGCTCAAAAAACATTAATAATAATAATAATAATTTAAAAAAGTTTCTTGAGCAGCAAACCAGCATATTAGAATGATTTCTGAAGGATAGTGTGACACTGAAGACTGGAGTAATGATGCTGAAAATTTAAAAATATATTCAAATAGAAAGCAGTTCTTTTAAATAGTAAAAATATTTCACAACATTACTGCTTTTGCTGTACTTTGGATCAAATAAATGCAGGCTTGGTGAGCACAAGAGACTTCTTTATAAAACATTTTTTAAAAATCTTACTGTTCAAAAACTGTTGACTGGTAGTTTATATAGATTACAGAAATGTTATATTGTAATGTTTTATATATAT
>NW_015521227.1:0-2368 GCF_001515645.1 Sinocyclocheilus grahami | reverse complement strand
ATTAGACCATGAAAAGAAGACAAATGCATACAAATGTAATGCACTTGTATGCTTTTGCAGATATGCCATGATAATTTGCATGTGGTGTTAGACATTGTTATGTAATTGTGGTAAAGTAGTTAACTTCTTAAGTATTCAATTTGTTAAAATTCTATAATTGTTCATTTCAGGTGACGATGCACCATTAGATTCAGGCTTTTTAAGAACTGTGCTGATTGGAAAGACTGGAAATGGAAATATACAAATAGCATTGTGCTATTCAGAGGTGATGACCTGATACAACAAACAATAGAAGAATATGTAGAGAAAAGTAAAAATGCAAAATTCAAGAAATTGATCAGGGACTGTGGAAACAGATTTTTTGTTTTTAATAACAGAGACAAGGAAGATCATACACAAGTTACTCTGCTTTTTAATACAACAAAAGAAGTGAAAAAAATCTAATAAGGGGCAATATTTCACAAACACCATGTTTGGAGGACGCAGAGATGTCCATCAAAAAATAATGGAAGAAATTCTCAAAGATAAAGAGAGAGAAATACAGGCAAAATATTACATGGAAATGGAAAACATGATGGAGAGACTGGAGAAAGAGAAAAGAAATTCAGATGAGGAAAGAATGAAAATGGAGAACCAGTTCAGAGAAAAAGAGGAGACTCAGAAAACAGTTTGAAGAGAAAGAAAAGGCAAGAGGTGTAGGACAAAAACGATCAGTTGAAGAAAAACAACAAAAAATTTAACATGACCAAAAAGTTGAAGAGATGCAGAGAAGGATGGAAAATCAGAGGTCGCTGCATGAAAAGCAGCAAAAAGAAAAAGAAGAGGAGGATAAAAAGAGAGAAGAGAAATATGAAGAAGATCAACATTAGCTTAAAGATGAGCAAAACCGTGAAATTGAAGAATTAAGAAAGAAACAAGAAGAGGAAACTAAAAGGAGATGTTTGGAGGAACAAAAGAGGAAATGGGAGGAAGAGGAAGAGAGACAGAGATGGGAAAGAGGAAATAAACGATCATGAAAATGACAAAAAGGAGATTCAAGAGAACATTAAACAACAGCAGAGAGAATGGGAAGAGGAAAAGAAAAGACAGATGAAAGAACGAGAGGAAGAGGACAGAAAGGGAAAAGAGAGACATGAGGAACAATTGAGAGAAAAACAAGAGGAACTGGAGAAACTGAGAAAGAAATCTGAAAGAGAGAGAGAAGAAGAAAGACAAAAGAAAGAGGAGGAGAGACAGCGATGGAGAGATTCAGAGAGAAGCGTGAGAGAGCAAAAAAAGAGAGAGTTTAAATAAAAGAAAAACGGAATGAAAATACATTATGAGCAGCTGGCAATGTGAAATGTGAAGAAATAAAAGAACTAATGGAAGAAATCGAAAGATTGAAAATTGTCTTTTTTTCAATGTTTCATTATACCTTTAACAGCTTAAAATAGTTATTTCATGTAGAACCATTTATGGAATTAATTGTGAATTCACAGCTTGAAAAAGATAATTGACTTTATATTTTACATATATTTAGTAGTAAATCATTTTCCAAAATTTGTTTTCTAGATGACCTTATCAAGTGAAGCGAAAGTCAACAAGTTTCTTCTTTTTCAGTGTACCCCACACATTCCACACGTGTGCAATCATCATTAGAGCATCCCTGCCTGACAAAAAAGCAATGCTAATAGATAATTTAAAGTAACTGATTTATTTAATAATTAGATAATAATTATTTTATTTTGATTAAAATAGGACTTATATTTTCAGGGCATAACATTTTAAAACGTAATTCCCCGTTTTTCTGTTTCCTGTTGCTTGTTGTCAGTGGTGAAGGTTGACAGAAGCAGCCTCCCAAAACTAGCGTTGCCAAATCCTCCGTTTCATCAGCCATCGACTACTTAGTGATGTAAAATCCTAAGCTTTAAAATCCTAACCCCTTTTGCAGGGGTTAAATGCGTGCTTTTATATATTTACGTTACATTACATATTATAGTAAATTAGTTATATTTTAAAACAACTATAAAATCTTTTAATTTGGGTCTCAATCGGACTTATGTTGTTTGCGGTGATTTAATCAAAAAGACCTGGCAACCTTCGGCCACAGCACAGAGGCAAATGCGGACTGCTTAGCTAGTGTGCTAGCAGCATACATGTGGAGGGGATCACATCCCAAACTCTGCCCAAATTCCCCTTTAGACTGCCAAATACCGCCAACTGCCCCTGTATCCCTCACAACAAACGTGTTTTCTTCAACATGAAAGGGTGAGTAAACAACTACGAAGGGTCTTTTCATCTCAAGTAAAGTTTTCCCTTCTCTGTTCTCTCTTTTTTCCAGCAGGGGGGCAGTGGAGTTGGTCTAATGCTAGCTGCTAGCTCCTAGCTC
>NW_015521226.1:1990-2368 GCF_001515645.1 Sinocyclocheilus grahami | reverse complement strand
AAATTTAAGGGGGTCTGAATACTTTCCGTACCCACTGTATAGGATACATTCTCTATGTATGTATTTGCACATACTGTATAAAGACATTGGTAGAATACGGGACTACTGAATAATGATGGGATTATTACAGGTTGAGTTAGACCCCATCAGCCTGTGCCATCTAGAGTTTCATGACAGAATTTTGGATTTATGCTACATACAGCAAAACATATCTTATTTACTCCTAAATAAAATACAACATCACGCTTTATTGTACACTACTTTTTCACTCTGCTAGACTGTTGAAGTATGTGACAATTTTCCGTTTGTTATTCCTCATATATAGCTTATAAAATAATCATTATAGTGTGTGGATGTTAGTAAAATGAAAACGGATAC
>NW_015521226.1:0-778 GCF_001515645.1 Sinocyclocheilus grahami | reverse complement strand
TGTCATTATACAAATGTATGTCCTCATTTGTCACAAAAACGCGCAAACACAGACACACACACACACACACACTTCCAGACAGGTGTAAGAACCATCATCTGGTGTCAAAACTAGCAACATGCATCATTATATCAGTGCACTAAAGAACAACTGCTTAATTTAGATGTGAATGCCTCTGTTTTCTCTACATTTCAGCACTGACTTGTGTCTCAGTCTAATCCAGAGGTACCAATTACACCCCCTTGTGAAAAGTCCAGTTTATAAACTGGTAACTGTGCTTTTGGAACATGGTTTAGTTGGTAAACTGTATATAGGCCTATTTGCTGGACCAAAATATAGTACTAATGAGCTACCATGTCTAAATACTAGATATTGTTTCTGGTTCAGGATGATATAGCTACCAACTTGTAGGCTAGCAGCTAGAAAATGTTGTCATCATTTAGGCTACTAGCATTTTCACAAAACAGAATGTGTTTTGAAAGATGTCTTGACCATACAATGAAAGTAAACGGTGTCCAGTGTTGTTTGGACCTCAGCATTATTCGACATGAGAGAGAGTAAACGACAGATTTGTCATTGTTGGTGAATTATCCCTTTAAACGTGATTTCCCAGCAGAGTTGTTAAATTAACACAGGTAATATAATAAGCCTGTATAAATTGCAAATCAAATATCAATATATCGTATTGTCCAGATTCAGATTAAATATTATTTACGAGTTTATGAAAACTCGCCACTTAAAGGGGTCATATGATGCTGCTTAAAAGAACATTATTTTG
>NW_015521225.1:21421-22319 GCF_001515645.1 Sinocyclocheilus grahami | reverse complement strand
ATATAAATTAATATGAATTGATTGTTTTGGAATATATATAGCAATGTTTTCAATAAATAAATAAATAATCTGTCCCACAACTTTTTTGTTGTTGTTGTTTTGTTTTCTGTCTTTCCCTTGAACACTCATTCTGTAGGCTTGTATATTACCTCAAGTAACTCTATTTGTCAGCAACTATGGGTATGCGTGATTGCAGCGAGGTACAGTATATTAGAGGTAATTAGTTCACAAAGCCAGTGTTAACAAACAGTTGTAGTCTTGCTTCACGCTACCTGTTGGTATGTCTTAATAAGTGTAACACTGAGAGCTGATTACATAAGCTCCGATAATGAGGTGTTCAATAACAGCCTGCAGAAGGGCTGTTCAATTAATTTTTTAATAAGCCAGTGATTGGCCCTTCTGAGTGTTTCAGTGCCCCCTTGTGGATGTAGGATAACATTTCAGCAACTCTGCATTAAACGCTGCCATCTATTTATATGCCAGGGCAGTCAAATGCCAATTTAAATGTGCTGATTATATTATTTTGCATTAAAATACTTACTTTAAAGCTTAACATGTCCACCTGGGCCAGAATTCCACTTGCTCCTTTTTGAAAATACTACACACAATTGTCCAGTAAAGTTTGAAACAGCAATGCAAGGAGCAGAATTAAAAGTTATTTTCACACATGCACAAAAGATGAATCGTGTTCACCACACAAACAGTGTCTTGGCATCAGATAAACACATCACACAATGACTGCTGCTATGTAAGGGAAACCACAGCGCTTCTGCAGCTCACTACCAGTTTTAATCATTTAAAACTTGCATTCCAGAAGGCCATCAGATATTGATGATAATTTCCTGCCCCCAGTTTGTTTGTTGCACTGCGACAGACTGTTTGATCAAAGTTTGCAAGT
>NW_015521225.1:19951-20355 GCF_001515645.1 Sinocyclocheilus grahami | reverse complement strand
AACACATCCAACAGTATTGGGCCACATTCAGTTCAGAGGGATATGTTGCCAAAGAGCACGTCGCATGGCCAAATCTTTATACAACTCCAATAATATTGTGGACTTTACAATGATGGAACGTTTGCAATTTAGCCAGCAGGAGCAATTCCAGCTGAGTCACTATCAATATCCGGCTAGCTTTTAGGATGGGCTTTTATGGATTGGTGCCGTGGATGAGACCAGCATTACTAGATTGAAACCCAGAGAAAAGATAAAAAAGGTTACTTTTTCCTATTAAACGTCATTCATTACAACCTAATTACTTAAACTGCTCTATGATTAGACCAAAATGACTGTAGCTGAATCTTCAACAGGCTTCCTAAACATTATGGTGATATGGGTAAAATTAGGGCCATTATATTTAT
>NW_015521225.1:0-585 GCF_001515645.1 Sinocyclocheilus grahami | reverse complement strand
ACACAGTGTTATGACAGAATTGTTATATTTAAGTGAGTTATTCTGTTAACAGTCAAGCTGTAAGTCTAAACAACCAGTGCAATTAAGTGCAATTAACTCAACTTTCTATTCGTATTCGTTAAGCGTTCGCCTTACAAACACAGCTGACCCATCAGCCCAGACATTACACATTACCACCGAATGAGGCCGTTAACACAACCTCTGCAACTATCCTACACGTTTAAAGTGTGACTTTACAGCCTAGTGTTTTTCAGCACATTTTCTATCCCGAGGTCTCCACATCTGCTTCTATTGATAGCTGCCAGCGAGCTCTGCTAGCTGCCAGTAAACTTGAGAGAGAGATTGGTTGAACTTTCATTGTGACGCACTTAGTGGCGCCTTTTAGCGGAGAGCTTTGAAAACGAATGAATGCCAGAAGAACGTCTGCAATGCAGGGTTTTTAATTGATGGTACGGTATCTGAACAAAGAAAGTGCGGCATTCAGGTGTCCACTGTACTTTCCTTGAGTGGGAATCAGTGATGCGTTGGGTTGCCCATCTCAGCACTTTAATATGGGATGCTGCAGCTCTGTCAACTCTAATTACA
>NW_015521224.1:0-2369 GCF_001515645.1 Sinocyclocheilus grahami | reverse complement strand
CCCCCCCCTCCAACACCTATAGACTGATTGGTTGTTATAGGTTATGCAGCCTTTTAAAACCATGCCAATAGTAATGTAATTCAGTGCTGATTTATACAATAAAACTTGCAATAATCATATCAAAAAACTATAAATTTGAAAAGTTTAGTTAATAAGAAAGTTTAAAATTAAAGCAAGTATTTATCATGTTATATATTAATTAAAAAAATGCATTTGTTGTGAAACCAGAGCTCATAAATCTCATTTTTGTTAATGCTGAAATCATAAGAAATCAAATAACTCTTCATCAATTAACATTTTAACATTTTCATCTGTAATTGTATTTACAAGATTAGCACTGTTTGAGGCACTGTTGTTAACTTGCCCTTCCTAAAAAATTAAGCTTACTGAAGATGACCTGGTCTACTTGGAGGGACAGATTGAAACTATCTCCCTTCAGAAACAATGCCAGGCCTATGAACTAGAGCTTGCTCGACTGGCGGAGGAACTCAGGACCATCCTTCCTGCTCCCATCATTAATATCACCATCAACACCCAGTGCCAGCAGCTCCCAAACATGGAATCTCTGCCTCTTCCTTGGTGGTACAATCGTATCTCAAATATAGTAAAGAGCATGTCACTGCTCCTGACAAACCTCTCAGAAACAAACAGTGAGGATGGGATTAGTAAGATGCCAAACACAGATCTGGCATCGGTATTCACATTCCAGCCAGAGAGGCAAAGTTCAATCAGGGGACGAAGGCAAAAGGTGGAAATGGAGATCCAGCAATCAGGAGTTTCTGTGAGAAATCTGAGGTCCAACTTTGAGGGTCAGATAGGAAACATCTACCCATTTTCTGGGCTTTTAAACAACACATCAGACACAAGGCAGCAAAAACGGACTACATCAACAAATCGTAAGGAGCAGCCAACTCAAAGCACTGACCTAAATCACATTAATGACAGTGGCATAAAGTGCCAAAAGGCACCAGGCAAAGATGCAAATAAAGTGATGGAGACCACCTGCTTGCGAAAGGAGCGTATTGTTGTCCTCTTTTTGAGCCACTGGAAAAGGCCTGCGTATGCAATATCAATGCGAGCCAAGATGAAACAAGAGCTTGGCACTCTTACAGGAGAAGGAATAACAGCGCCAGTCTCCGAGCCAGGAAACAGATCACTGTATCATCTTTACAGGCAAAGAACCGCAATAGAGAAGATGATTGACAACTGGAAACGCATCGCCTCAGGGGTCCCATCACGACAGATCAGGCTACAAAGGAAGCACGTGACTTACTCGCCCAAGCAGTTCCTTCCTCGTGTGGACAGTGCTCCTGTTGCTTACGACAGCTTGACTCTTGACTTGTTCATGCTTGGCTATTTTTACATTCTTGAGCAGGATCTCCCAGCTGAGGAGCGTAAGATGAGGCACCTGCTATGCTTTGAGGTGTTCGACCACGAGGGGAACTTTCCCTGGGAGACGGTCCGAGATTTCCACCGGGCTGTCCTCAGGGAGATTGAGGCTGGAAGACGTGAGTGGAAAGATGGTTTTGAGGACATCAAAATGCAATGCTTTGGGAAAAGAGAAAATGGGATATCTAAGGAATCCGTGAAGAATTCTAAAGCTGTGCCACAGGTTATCTTCGAGAATACCGTATCAAATGATGGAGGACATCCCAGCAGAGATGGAAGCAGTGATTTCTCAATGTTTAGTAATGATGAAATTTGTAAATATATTGATCGCAGTTTCACCTTCTGGAAAGAGAAAGAAGCAGAGTTGTTTGATTTTTTAGTTTTTTGAATGCAGTGATGGTTTATACTGTATCTGAAGATGATATAATTGACAATTATTTTAATTTAAAAAGAATTACAAAAAAGATGTTTATGTTAATTAAGTGCTTTGTAATGCAGCAACCTTATTTAAATAAATACCATGATTACACAATGATCATGGCCAAAAGAGTCTTAAAGCCATGCATTCCACAAATGTTTAAGTTTGCCTTTTCTCTTTTATAAATAAACCATTGTTTTGTTTGAAAATTGCTGTTTCGTGAGATTAATAATTCCTGAGTCCCTTATAACTTCCTGTTACACTTTTTTTTTTGCACAAGAAACAAACCGACATTGAGTTCAGTACATAAATATACATGTATGGCGGTGAGTGAAATGTGTGTGTGACCCGCAGGGATGTTCAAACCACCCTGTAGGGCTGACGAAACATGCATAGGATGGAGTGTAACATACTTGTTATATAGCAGTAGTGCTATAGTATAGTCCAGGGGTGGCGAACTCCGGTACTGCAGAGTTCAGCTCCAACCCTAATAAAAACTCATCTGCCTGTAGCTTCTTAGTAATCCTTCAGACCTTGATTAGCTTGTTCAGGTGTGTTTGAT
>NW_015521223.1:2060-2370 GCF_001515645.1 Sinocyclocheilus grahami | reverse complement strand
CTGGTTTTGTGCTCCAGGGTCACGTTTAGTCAACTTGTCCTGTTTTAGTTTTGGTCGACTAAATACGTTTGAGCATTTTAGTCAGTGTAAACTTACACATTTTCATCTTTCTGTATAATGTTAATTATTTTGCTCAATTTTAATTGCAATGATTGTTCTCACTTGGGAAATTTATTTTACAATAATTCCAAATTGCATTAGCCCAATGTTTCTATTTTAAAACAACGGCAAAAAAGGCGTTATTGTCGCACAGAGGTTGCGTAAATAATGTTACAATCAGCAAACAATACAGTGGAGATCCCTGACAGAA
>NW_015521223.1:0-345 GCF_001515645.1 Sinocyclocheilus grahami | reverse complement strand
AGGATAGAAGTGTCGACAAATGTAGAAAAGCGGCAGGTGTGACTGACGCACCTCTCCGGTGTTTGGGTTCCAGCACAGGATCCGGTTGTCTTTGCCGCTGCTCAGAAGAAGCTCCGGATCGGCTTGACTCCACGAGATGGACAGAATCCCTCTGGAACATTGAGAAGAGTGTTTTTGTGGAGACCTGACCAGAATGAATCCGTTGAATCTGACAGGGTTCGTGTGAATCTCTACCTGGTGTGGCTCTCCAGGACTTTGAGAGGCGAGGTGGCAAACCGAAGGTCCCACATCTGTATGACTGGAAGTCTGTCGTCCTCTGATGCCAGAAGCAGCTGAGTGGCCACA
>NW_015521222.1:2125-2370 GCF_001515645.1 Sinocyclocheilus grahami | reverse complement strand
TAATTAATGAATACTAATTATACATTTTTATAATAATTTTATAAATAAATAATTTTGAATTGTATGATAAAATACTCAATGTAAATTAAAAATATAAAAAACATATAGAAAATAAAAACACATATATTAAAATAAAATGTTAAATGTAGCCGATTTACAAACTACAAATTTGCTGATTTAAAAACTGAAATAAAGGTTACAAAAGGTTTTCTTTTTCAGCAATTCCATAGCAGTACTTTATTTGA
>NW_015521222.1:0-510 GCF_001515645.1 Sinocyclocheilus grahami | reverse complement strand
AAAAAAAACACTGGATAGTGCTATAGGAATAGAAGTTGTATATACTGTATGATAGAAAAATAAATGAAGCAGAACAGAACACTTTGTTCATTTCAGGGAAAGTCTAGAGAGCAGCACAGCAATAGTGCCTTTGGCAAGAAAAAGAAAGAGAGAGAGAGAGAATGCTCACCGTGCCGACTGATGAAGCGAATACAACTCTCCACCATCAGGGGAATGATTTGGCTGGACTCCTAAAAGAAGGAAATAAAAAAAATATAAAAAATATGAAGGAGAAAATATGCAGGTCTGTTCAGATGGTTCAGGGGGGTTTCTTTGGACATTTTGCAGCACAGGAAACCTTTCAGAACAAGGGTCTCTGTTTCTCGGCAGAGTACTTAAATAATAATAATATTTGCAAAGGGAGGCAGGCATCAGACAGAATTTAGGAGGGATGAAAAGCAGCACAGTTTGAGCCATGGGGAAATAGGGCAACGGTTGCTAGGAGACAGCTTCTCTCCACAGCTTCCTTTT
>NW_015521221.1:0-2370 GCF_001515645.1 Sinocyclocheilus grahami | reverse complement strand
TTCTGTGATCAAAGCTGAATTTTCAGCATCATTACTCCAGTCTCATGATCCTTCAGATTTGCTCCTCAAGAAACATTTCTTATTATCAATGTTGAAAACGGTTGTGCTACTATTTTTGTTTAAACTGTGATTAATTTGAATGATTCTTTAATGAATGGAAAGTTTAAAACGGTAGCATTTATTTGAAACTTAAATATTTTATGAGATTTTACATGTTTTTACAGTCATTTTTGACCAATTTAATGCATTCTTGCTGAATAAAAGTATCAATTTATTATAAAAAAAACTAAAAACCTTTTCTTTGTGTGATAGAGTGATGATAGTCTGGAGCACCTTTCTGCTGAAGAGAGAGCCTGTCTCATGTTCCTGGAGGAGACCATCGAGTCGCTGGAGGTAGAAGACGACAGCGGTTTGTCTAACGATGAGCCTGATCGCCCAACTAATGGCATGAAAGATAAAACTGCTCAGCGGACGTCCATCTACCAGAACAAATCTGATGGTAAGCAATAGCAGAATAAATTAAAGTACCTTTAAAGATGGTCTGTTTGAATAATGGCTCATAAATGTTCTCCTTCAGAGCTATCAGCCCACGAGGACCCAAACAAAGCGATTGGAAGAGATTGTAAACCATCTCAGAAGTACCTTGTGCCAACTCCTTTACTCCTTGCCAGTGGGAATGCAAAGATAGTCAGCAAACCAATGGAATCATCTCCCAAAGAAGCACCTGTGGCATTTATTGATGCACCTGATGGGTTTAGATCAAGCCCTGACCTTCAACAACCTGGAAGGACAGTTTCCGAAGAAGCTGCTTCAAAAGTAGCACCTGCCAAACCAAGAATTGGACTATCAAGTGATGTGGTGGACTTGCCACCTTCGTTCACACCTGAACCTCCAGTTAGAACAAGTTTGCCTAGTGAATCGAAAACCAAAGATGGTGTACCTAAGAGTTTGGATGTCAAGTCTCCGCTGAAGCAGAAGAAAGATTCCTCAGAGGTGCCGCTGGAATTCATTCCTCCACCCTCAGACTTCATGGATGAACCAGCGGAGAAGATAAGCCTCTCTTATTCGCCACCACCTCCACCAGTTTACGATAAGCCACCAGAATGGATTCCCCAACTCCCCAAAATGGAGCCTCACGTTTCTGGTGGATCTGTCAAGCCAACCGAGGCGACCAAATCAGTGAGTGCAGACCCAGATACGTCAAGTGAACCATTATCCCACAATGAGGTCGAAAACCTACGCAAGAAGGTTTCCATGAAGAAAGCACCTCACTTGACTCCGTTAATGGTTGCACACCATTCTGCAGCGGACAAACCGATGACACCTTCGCCGTCTTCAGAGCATGTGCCGAAAGAGTACAGCGATCCCAAAAGCCCACCGGCTGTGGCGCCCAAACCCAAGAAGCTCCCATCGAATATCATCATCAAAAGCCACAAGGATCCGGGGACCACGCATTCCTTACTTTCTCAAACCGAGCGTGCTCAGATGGATCCGCAGAAGATCCGAATGGAGGCTCTGAAAAAATTAGGCCTGCTGAAGAACGAAGAGGTTGAAACGGGCCACGGCGTGTCTCCTTCTCATTCGCCAACATTCAGAGCTAAAAAGCCTCAGTCGCTTTGTAACCCAACAGAACCCTTTCAGGAACTGTCCAGACTTTCCGAAAGCCCCGTACCAGGGGATGTGCAACTACTAGCAGATACTCTAAAGCACCAAGATGCAAAAAGCAGGGAAGGTTCATTGAAGAAGCAACCGACAAAGTCCTATGAGATCAAAACAGCGTCACTGGAGCGCACAAGGTCTCGAACGGCCGCTGACCCTGCACCACAGACGACAAACCCAGACAGGACCCAAGTTGAGTTGTCGCCAGGTCAGTTACGAAAGAGCAGAGATCGACCTTCTTCTGTAGGGAGCACAAAGGACTTTGGTATTGGCCATCATGCTAATGATTCGACCAAATCACTCAACGCTGCTGCGGTTCAGCCAGGGAGCGATGGCCAAAAGTTGCCCCGCTCTGGAATAAGCGTGATGATCTCTCCGCACGGTAATAATGGAGAGAACCGAAGGGAAGCCTTGAAGAAACTGGGATTACTGAGGGACTAATGGATGGTGCTACTGACTTTCTCCGGTTACTCAATTCACAATTTATTCTGGGTATTAGGAACATTAGCATAGAAATGACAAATGCTGATGATACAGACTTTGAAATTGTTTGTGATGCTTTTGGATTTCGGCTTGGTGGTCGATTTGTATCTTTAGCTACCTGCTTAAGTAAGTGACACAATGTAATATTTGCACTCTCATCTAAATTGTTTTGTGAAGGCTGCATCCACATGAATTCGGATTAACCTGAAAACAGCATTTTCTGCTCTT
>NW_015521220.1:1709-2371 GCF_001515645.1 Sinocyclocheilus grahami | reverse complement strand
GAACTTGCCTCCAGACAAAGCAAGATTACTACGGCAGTATGACAATGAGAAGAAATGGGAACTCATTTGTGACCAGGTAATGCATTGTCTCCCACTCTTACCTCCTCCATTCTCACAGTCTTTCATCTAGAGTAAAGTTCAGCTAGCAGCTAAAGAAATAAAGTCATACAGGTTTGAAACAATGAGGTTGAGTAAATGATCACATAATTTTAATTTATGGTTAAACTTTAACATGGTGCCACATGTTGTGCCCCATGGAAATGAATTCCACCAGTCCCAGTCATGTATTTCAGGTTTTACCATGCATTTCATTAGAACAAGTGTGGGCTCACTGTACTACACTGAGTCATTGTTTGTTCATCAGGTGACCTTGTGGCCCTGCAGACATAACATATTGTCTCAATCGTGTTCTCATGAAGACAACACAACTTGTCTGTCTGTTGTTTGTTTTCTATTCATCTTCCACTGTGTTTGTCCCATCCAACCAGTGATATTGACAGAAATGGTGAACTGTACTGGCCATCAAGTGGCCTTGCTGATAGTTATTCTGTATGTTGAGATCACATGACCTGCCATGCTGATCAAGTTACTAAAAACGCTAACAACTTATTTTAAGAACCAATTCCCACAACTAACTAGTTGCTTATTAGCATGCATATTAC
>NW_015521220.1:0-286 GCF_001515645.1 Sinocyclocheilus grahami | reverse complement strand
TAGGAAATTACTAGTCATCCAGTTTTTTATGTCAACTATGCATTCCGTTAGTTTTGCGAATTAGTATGTGTCATTGGGCCGCAAAGAAATATAGAGCTGAGTATCATGAGCATAGTGAAAGCTAACACCATGTTTCTTGACGATATCGCCCAAGGGTAACATGTAAAGTGTGAAAAGCAATGGTCCTAGTGCTGAGCCTTGTGGTACTCCATACTGTACTTCTGATCGATATGATATCTCGTCATTCACTGCTACAAATTGATGGCGGTCAGATAAGTAAGATTTG
>NW_015521219.1:1723-2371 GCF_001515645.1 Sinocyclocheilus grahami | reverse complement strand
AAAAAAAAAAAGTCATATTTTTGGACACCGTAAAGGCCCTTTCACACCAAAAGTGAAAAGTTGTTCCAAACCTGTATGTAATGCTGGGAGATATATCGGTTCTAACGGTAAACCGGTTTGAATGAAGCACACGGTAAGAATTTTTAAAAGACGGCATACAAGTGACTAAGCAACATAGACAGTGAGGGCCTCCCGGTTAACGGCCCAGCACACTTCTGATTTTAGAACTATTAATAACACACCACTAATTCTTTAACTAGGAAAATAAACCAACTGTAAACAACCTTTAACAGAAGCCAGAGACACTGAAGATGAATGCAAAGAGGAGAAAATACAGTAGAGCAGAGCATGACATACCTGAAATATTGGAAGAAAATCCTAATCACTGAATTGGGAGTGAGGGGTTTATTAGAATGTATCTGTAGGGAAACTGACTGTCTTCAGAAAAGTTTAAATGGTGTTTTCTTTTCATTTTCACCTTTATATAATGCATATTAATGTTGTATTTAAAAGCGTAGCGCTGCTTTGATTATTGCAGTAACCAAGGAAACACTGTACTGCTGCTGCTCCACAAGCGCCACATGCTGTCAGAAAGTGAATTTGCATCTCATGCAGCCCGCCTGCTGTTTTTTGCTTCAAATTTTCAAG
>NW_015521219.1:0-1374 GCF_001515645.1 Sinocyclocheilus grahami | reverse complement strand
TTTCTTCTGTTGAACATAAAAGGAGATATTTTGATGAATTGTTGGTAACCAAACAGTTGGGTCCACATACAATGTACTTGATGAAAATCTCGTCCCTTCGTACGTGCAGGTTGCACGTGCACATCGACTTGGTTTTGCACTAATCAGTTGTTCCACAAGGTGGCGACAGTGGCTCAGGCCAATGTTTCACAGTAGAAAAAACTAAAAATACAGAACATCAGCAACAACAAAATAGCGGAGACTGCAGCAACAACAGAAGCCCGCATTGACAAACGCTTGAGTGAGAGGGTTATGAGATGTCGCAACTTTAGTTGCTAAGTACTACGATAATTTATCGGTCATGACTTATGGAAAAAGAAGTAGTGCAGACACTGGACAAAGATGAATCTTTGTAGTGTGCATGTTTCGACCGCCTGTGTTCACGCACGCTATCAAATGAAGTATACTTTGAAAGGCTACGGGTTTCTACAAGTACACTTTTAAGCTTAAATGATAACAATGTTTAATTTTTGGGTGAACTATACCTTTAAATTTCTATCTGTTCCTTGCAAAAAGCTGTTGTTTAGAAGACTTGAAAAAGTGCATGAGTCATATTTAAAAACATGTTTGTCACTGTATATTTTGTTGTGGAATCCAGCGGCCAGGACATTCTTCAAAATAGCTTTTTGTGCCATTTTTCAGACTACGGGACAGATTTTTCAGCATGATTTTGGGAACACATGATCAGCACATTTTTATTCCTGGGATTGGCTTTGAGATGCCACAGATGGCAGAGATCAGTGGACCTCCTCTGATGAACACAGCCTTAATCAGACCGAGTCAACGGAGATGAGGAGATTACCAATCAGCCCATCTAACGCTATTCATCTCCACCACCACACAACAATCACCAGATCCACAGCTACAACCGCTGCCTGTGAAGATCAGAAAATCAACAAACCAACAGCTGAAATCAGAAACAAACACATTCCATAATATAATGTTTAATGTTCTGAATACAATGGCCCTATTCAAACATAACAAGGTAGTTAGGTATATGAGGTGCAATTCTTTATATTGCATTTGAAAAAAACTAAACAAATGAATGCTACATTGGTGAAAAGTGCTTTGTCTCCAGAGCAAATCATTATAATGACGAGCATTATTTTAACAGAATTGGTGCTCGATTCTCTGCAGCATTTGTTACCATAGGAAACAACCAGCGGCCTGGCCTCTGATGTGGAAGTGCCTCCAAAATAGCCTTTTTATCTGCAGTTATTATCCTCATATGTTCCTGTCATAGAAACAACACAGCGCAGTGACAGAAAGGGCACGTAGCGTATCAGAATATTGTTGAGGGCACCGATTATCACCTGCAATGTGCTTTCCAATTGT
>NW_015521218.1:0-2372 GCF_001515645.1 Sinocyclocheilus grahami | reverse complement strand
ATCAATCACCTACACTGGCCCCGCCCCTACAGTCACTGCTCATCTACATAATCATGAGCTCTGTTCAACTTCACAGACAGTCACTCACAGACAGAACAAACATCACGTAAAATCAATGACATGCCGTTGTCGCAAATCACCATCAGCGTGAATGGCAAAGAGTTTTCCTTTGGGATCAGATTAAGCACTCTCACAACAAACACTGTGTGTGTCCTTTTATTATAGATTTATACACCACAAATATCACAAAGCTGTTTAAATTTTAAGATTTTAAGGTTTTAAGGTTAAGTGTTTATAGAAAGTTGAGATATTTGTATTGGAAAAAGACATAATTCTTTGCAGCGCAAACACACACTCAAGGCTCAGAGTTGGTGCAGATGAAGTTGAGCCTGATGGTCGTAGGAAGGCTGACCCAGCGCTGATCTCCAGCCGACTGAATAGCTCCGGCTCTTTGCTCGCGGCAGTCGTGCGCTCTGGTGCCGCTCCCCGCGGCCCAGTTCTGATAACAGACCACCTCGCCACACAGCCACAGCCACATGTTCATGCTGCAGTAGTGATGCAAACCCATCCACACGGCCGCCGTCGAGGCTCTTCTCGCCACGTTCATCACCCGCTGCTCGATCTGAGGGCTGGGCACCGACACCAGGTCCACGTGGTTCTGTCTGCAGTACGTCATGGCTTCACTCCAGCTCAGATTCTGCTTGATGAGTATGAACTGATCTGGAAGAGACATTTTAGATTTTAGTTGATGACGTTCTCTCATTTTACACATGCAAGTCCAAGCATCGACTCACCTTGACAGACGAAGGCAAATTGTGAATTACATGGCCAGTCCTCCCACTTTCCCCTTCTTGATCCACTCTGCACTAGCACAGTGGCGTTTTCATTGCTTTGGGGTTCAGTGGGTGCCCAGTTTCTAAACGAGGATGTACTCTTGTCGGACCATTCCCATGAGTCTCTGAACAGACCGATCCAGACTCCAGTGTTTATGAGCTGCTGAATCTGCTGGTTCTCACTCTGGCTCCTCACGCTGCTCAGATCCGTGTGATTCGCTCTGCAGAAGCTCTGAGCATTTCTCCAGGTCATCGACTGCTGCACAAGGACGAATCCTTTACTGCTGTCTGCATGAGAAGACAAAATCAAGAAATGTCCCTTTGTTTACCAGTGATGATCTAGTGCACACGTTTCATCCAAACTACGCTGTGGAGAGAATCACTGCAGCAGATATAAATACGGCAAACGTTCATTAGAATCCAGTGAAAGCATTTTGAAAAGATACGTCATCATGATTTAGTTGGTTGCACCCTTCACTGGCTATTACATGGAAAATACAAATTAAACATTCAACAACATAATAGCAAATGCAATATAATAAAAACAAACATTTTATAAAACTGATGTTATGCAAAAAGACAAAACTGAGTACAATTCTGTAAAAGATTTGATGTTTATACTGAGTGATCGGGGGCCTCATTGATCAGGAGCTTCTGCACCTCAGTTTTTAAGTGAAAAAAAAGCATTATTTGTGGATAATTATGGAAATGTTTACTCAAAAACTGTGCATAAGCTTAGATCAATGAGCCTACAATCAATCAGTTCCAAATCTTTGTGAAGTTTTCATACCATGTGAGTTTTAGTCCAATGCGATAACATTGACTAGAGTTTTCAGGAAAAATAAAATCCATTCTGTGTGATTGACTCACCATTGTAGCAGATGAAAGACCTTTGGTTATTACAGCTGTCATCATGCCACAGTCCGTCCTGACTCATATAAGCACAGTAATATGAACCATTGTTCGGCTGATTCGATGCCCAGTTGCGAAACAGTAAATCATGAGCAGTGTAAAACGCAGGGTCTCCCAGAGACCACTTCCATTCACTCCTGAGGGTCTCCATCAGCCCGATCCAGACGGCATTATCAGCAGATTTGGCCATGATCTTCAGCAGCTCGGTCACGTCGGCGCTGTTGTCAATGGAGGCCAGATCACTGTAGTTCTCACGGCAGTATCTCTGAGCATCAGTGCAGTTCATCCTCATCTGAACAAACTCATACTGATGAAGAGCCGATGAGCTGAAGACGTGCAGCACAACTGTGTTCAACATTGATAATAATCAGAAATGTTTCTCGAGCAGCAAATCAGCATATTATACTGATTTCTGAAGATCATGTGACACTGAAGACTGGAGGAATGATGCTGAAAATTCAGCTGCGCATCACAGAAATACATTACAGCTTAACAGATATTCACATAGAACACAGCTGCTTTAAACTGTAATAATATTTCACATTTTATACTGTATTTTTGATCAAATAAATGCAGCTGTGTTGAGCAGAAACATTAACAATCCTAAAGAACCCAAACTTGTGCAGG
>NW_015521217.1:0-800 GCF_001515645.1 Sinocyclocheilus grahami | reverse complement strand
CATTACTGCTCTACAATCTGATTAAACACTGGATTAATTAAAAACCTCAGCATCAAAAAATATCTGTGTGTTGTGACTGATATTCTGTGTTTTCTCAGTGGATGTGACTCTGGATCCTGATCCAGCTCAACCTAATCTCATTCTGTCTGATGATGGAAAACAAGTGAGATGTGGAGACATTAGACAGAAACTCCCAGACAAACCAGAGAGATTTGATAAATGTACCTGTGTCTTGGGAAAGGAGGGATTCACATCAGGGAGATTTTATTTTGAGGTGCAGGTGAAGGGAAAGACTGAATGGGATTTAGGAGTGGCCAGAGAATCCATTAACAGGAAGGGAGAGATCACACTGAGACCCAGTGATGGATACTGGACTGTGGCTCTGAGGAATGGAGATGAATATGCAGCCTGTGCTGGTCCTTCTGTCTCTCTGTCTCTGAGAGTGAAGCCGCAGCGGGTCGGTGTGTTTGTGGATTATGAGGAGGGTCTGGTCTGCTTTTATGATGTGGAGTCCAGCTCTCATGTCTACTCTTTCACTGCTCAGCCTTTCACTGAAAAAAACTATCCATATTTTAGCCCATCCTTAATGATGGAGGTAAAAACTCCAGCCCAATGATCATCACATCTGTCAATGATAATAAATTAATTTGCACTACTAATATGAAATACAAGATTAAAATAATGATTCTTATAAGTAAAAATCTGACAACATCATGTTGTCGTGCATGCTGCGTATTACTGATATTAACTATATAGCTCCGCATTATCGTCCGGGCAGAACTATTGTTCCAGCCACCAAA
>NW_015521216.1:2018-2373 GCF_001515645.1 Sinocyclocheilus grahami | reverse complement strand
ACACACACACACACAAATCACACTAACCTCTACAGTGGCCACAAGTCAGTGTGATCAGTTGTGTCTTAGAAATCTGAAAAGCTCCAAACTTTTCAACTCACGTTTCTCTTGCACAAACAGGTATCCTTCTATTGTGTGTGGACTGATGCTCTTATGTTCGTGTGGGTTTTCCTTCATCTTCTTCATCAAACATTCCACCTCTGAACGTGTGCTCTCGAACCGGTTCCGCGTCTGAAATACCACAAAGACAGAGAAGGAGAAGGTGAATGTTCCAAAAGATATGAAGTTTGGAAAATGCTTGTGAAAAACTTGCCACTCACTGTAAAAACTCTGCACTGTAAAATACTTACATGAA
>NW_015521216.1:0-1491 GCF_001515645.1 Sinocyclocheilus grahami | reverse complement strand
AGCATTGTTAGCATGTTTCCAAAATATCTGCAAATGGATTTTGGTGTTTTATGCTTTAGTACAATCAAAAAATTACATACAGCACCTTTAATGCATCAAAGTATGAGTATGAACTAATTCTGCTCTCCTAATTTGTAATATCAATATCTATGAGGGTCTGTTGTAAGAAATGCACTCACATTTTGAATGCTGATTGTGAGGTCTGTCTTGAAATGGTTGAAGTCTTTGGCCAGTTCGTACCCATGATGATAATATGTAAACAGACCCTGTAGAAAAGCCAGCAACTACATCCAAAAGAGAGGAAAACAGCCATCAATGAAGAGATTATAATATATAATATGATATGATATGGCCTGATATCATATCATGATATGAAGTTTTACCGGCTCCACAAACTCAAACATTTTCCTCTCCTGAACTTCCTGCACTTTGAAGACATATTCCAGCGAGACTTCATAGAAGTGATGCCTCACGATGTCCACCTGGTTATCCGCCTGGGAAGATTTGTGAAGAAAAACAGAAAACATACACAGACGTCCATGAAATCAAACTAGGGCTTTGTAGACTTCAGGCCATGATGTCTACAATAGCAGAGCGTAAACCAAATGCGTTGGCTATTACAAATGAAGTCAAGCCTTTCAATACATCTGCCCCCAATTTACTGTTTTATAGGAAATCAAACCAGATGACTGCTAGTCTTAAAGTGCAACAGCATGCAAAAAGACCATTTTAGTCTCAAGTAAAACAGCATTAATAGCAGAACATACTTCATGAAGGTGTGCTTCCTTCTTCTTCGCAGACAGACTGAGGTGTTTCTCCAACACTGTACAGTACTTCTCCGTCTCTTTATCATATTTCTTTTTGGCTTCCTGTGGGATTAAAATGCAAACTCTGGGTCAAACAGACAACAGCCGAAATGTTATATGTTGAGATCTGCATGCATGTATGTATACATCTATATTCATTTTAAATCGGATATGCAGTATTTAACTTTTTTTAAAGCAGTTACAGTGGGTCGTTTCAGTTTAAAAATACACACATACACTTGAATTAAACTATATCAAGTAGTATGTTTGGGGTGGATGCTGAAGCTCCCATACCATTACCATACATGCTTGTAAGTACATTTGGCAGTAATATTTTAACCCTTTTTCAAAGACAATATAAGTAATTTCATAATTAGTCTTAAGTTCAACAAATTGCTTTTAATTTAAATTTAAACTATAACACATTTTCTTTTATTGCAAATAACATGCAATTACGTGTCCGAAAACATTATTCAGTTTCGCACTTGTGTAGATTCTTTTAAAGTACACTGTTTCTGTAATAAGTACTTTTAAGCGATGTGTACTTTACAAAGTGTACTTTACAATGGCTCATTCTTTTCTTTTCTGTTGTAAAATTCTTTCTGTAACAAAAGGTGCGTCCCAAATCGCTATTCTATGGCGTTTTGTAGTATAAATAGTGCGAGTAGTGTGTTCACACTGAAAA
>NW_015521215.1:0-2374 GCF_001515645.1 Sinocyclocheilus grahami | reverse complement strand
GATTGATTGGCTAGGCAGGGGATGTATTGGAACCAGACTTATTCAGTGCCACAGCGAGTCCCTGGGAAACGGCTTAGCTTATCAGTGCCTGAACAACTTAAAGTGGTGTTTGTTAAGAAAGGTAGAAAAAAAGAAGATGTAGATAGAGAGAGAGAGCTAGGAATTTAAGACTGCTTGTAGTTAATTGCACTTAATTACTCAGATCTGAAAGATTTGAAATACAGAATGCATAAATGCATCTTGGAAAATGCCATTTTAAAGCAGTAGACCTGATCAGTGTCAAGGTATATTAATGACTGTATATTATGCTACAATACTGTGATATACATATTGTTTTTCCAGCCCTCAGAAATCTCTTATGCCAAGGCTGTGATCAAAAATATTATTGCAATTTAAAATAACTGTTTTATATATTCATATATTTTAAAATGTAATTTATTCCTGTGATGGCAAAGCTGTATTTTAAGCAGCCATTACTCCAGTCTTCAGTGTCACACGATCCTTCAGAAATCATTATGAAATACCAAATTTGCCTAAAGAAAATTGTCTTATTATAATCAGTGTTGAAAACAGTTGTGCTGCTTTTTTTGTGAAATCTGTGATGTATATATATTTTTTCATAATTATTGTACAAATAGAAAATTCAGAATGTGAAGGACAGAATGTCTTTCTGACCCTAAACCTTTGAATGGTATATACACATCTCTCTGGAACACTTCATTCAGATTGGTCATTTGAAGCATTGAGCATATAATGATGCTAAATTGTATATTTCACCATTGGTCATGGCAAAATACTGTACTATATACATTCATGACTCTTGTATATATTCGGGGAAGTCGTGGCCTAATGGTTAGAGAGTCGGACTCAGTGAATATACAGCACTCTCTCCCACCTTCAATACCACGACTGAGGTGCCCTTGAGCAAGGCACCGAACCCCAACTGCTCCCCGGGCGCCGCAGCATAAATGGCTGCCCACTGCTCCGGGTGTGTGTTCACGGTTTGTGTGTGTTCACTGCTGTGTGTGTGCACTTTGGATGGGTAAATGCAGAGCACTAATTCCGAGTATGGGTCACCATACTTGGCCACACGTCACTTCACCTTCACCTCACCGTATCATTCCACAATCTCATGTAAACACAAGTACAAATAGCTCATTAGCGCCATCTTGCAACACAAAGGGGTTATTACAACTATCAACTGTAATTAGCAACGATGACTAAAAAAATATTAATTATAAAACAATTAATGGGCATAAAACATGACTGAAAATGACTGAAAGTTCAGGAGTCCCCAAATAAAGCAATGAAAACTTTCTGTTGGAAGAACAAAAAGCTGGTAAGAGAACTGAAGCTTAATATGCTTTGTAGGATTGCAGATTCATATCTAAATTAATATTGTTGCAGTGTTTTGTTGTTGCTTGTTTTCTATGTGTTATGTCAGGGACTGTTTGTCTTAGTGGTAGCTTACGATAACCTATTTTGAAGTCAAATCAATATTTTGTGTGATTTGTTTTTAAATTTATGTGGGAAGTAGCTGTATAATTTAAGGGATAATTTAAATTTAACTGGTCACTAACACAAAGTAAACCCCTTTCAGGGATTAATTTTGTGATAATTTCCAGCTAGACTCCCAAGTTCATTGCCAAGCCTGAGATGAAAGCAGCCAAGCAGCAGAAACAAGTCTCCAAAACTCCCTGTCTCCACTAGTCGATACCTGCTAACAGGCCGAGTATATGTGTGTGTGAACACCTTTAAGCACCAATGCTAATTCACAGGCTCCTAGATGCTGCCTCAGACAGTAGGCAAGAAAATCAGTGCTGCGAAGTGAATATTTTAGCTCTGCTCAAGCTCAGATAGAGTCATAAATTAATTCAGTGCTTACAGGGAGTCCTCTCAACCTTGCCAGAGTCCTTCTCGGTCTCGGTTTTAGTATTTCTCGCACTCTTTTATTTTCTGTGGGGTGTGGAGATCACCATAAATCATTCATGTCATCATAACCAGATCAGACAGATGATTGTTTGGGTAATACAGTGAATAATAAAAAAAAAACACTCCGCTTAGACTGCACTTCTATTTCCAAAGGCAATGCAAATCAGTGCTTTTTCTGATGAATGTTTGGACATTTACATTTTTTGGTATACTGGAAAGATGGATCCATTGAGGGACGCTATAAAGTCATAGTTGTGCATATTGTAGCTGTCTGGACCTCAGCGAATGTATTAAACAATGATCATTGGTGATGAATGCTCTTAATGTAAAAGTGGATTTGACTCCCTTACACATGTCATCCTGTGTCAGAGCTCCAAATGCACTTCATACCAGCTTGTGATTGACACGGCGTGTTGCTGGTCTTGAGATTCCTATTAAACTC
>NW_015521214.1:2098-2375 GCF_001515645.1 Sinocyclocheilus grahami | reverse complement strand
ATGGGATCACCAATCACCATTATGGTGACTTCAAAACAATTACAGCAGTAAACATCTACATTTCTCACAGTAACACAGTTAAAGACAACGTTATAACGTGAATTCACAGTAAAACAAGAGCAGTAAATTACTGTGAATGAACGCAGTAAATTACATTCTGCTTTTATTCACAGTCATTTGTAAGAAAATGACCAACATACATTGATTTCACAGTAGATTTCTGACTATAGTAATGTATTGTAAAATAATACTCTTTAATCCTGTAAATTCCTGGCAA
>NW_015521214.1:0-630 GCF_001515645.1 Sinocyclocheilus grahami | reverse complement strand
AAATTGTCTCAGAAGGGAGGAGTCGAAGTCGGATCGGCCTGAAACCAGGTTAAGGAATTTTCAAGCCAGACCAGATTCCCCAGCAGGGAATGTTGATACAAGGATAACCCCTAAGGCACCCCAGCCAATGAATATGGATGCCCCAAGCTCCCTCTTTTGGGTCTCGATTGTAAAAATGCTCTGGAAATATGGTAGGCTGAGGACCAGCAGACAGGAATGAGACAGACGACTCCAGATACAATGCACAGGATGCCTCCCAGGATCAGGACTTTGGCCAAAGGACTCTTTCTTCAGACAGCTGCCTCACTGGCCTCCCAAAACATTAATAGCATCCTAACCATGCCGATCACTATTGCAATGATGGTCAGCCCACATGCAGCTTTCAAGTCTTGGGTCAGTTACATGATTGAGTCTTGGACTTTACATTGCATCTGTCCAGTGCTCTGCATCACACAGTTCATCCACAAGCCGTCCCAGACCATCTGGCCCGTGACAATGTTGGCACCGATGTACGAAGTGACGGGCCACATGGGAATGCCACAGCAGACACACAAGCCAACAAAACCAATGAAGCACAGGATCTGGCCGGAAACCTCTTTAGCAATCCTCCCCATGTTGAAGCTGCTGGTG
>NW_015521213.1:1978-2376 GCF_001515645.1 Sinocyclocheilus grahami | reverse complement strand
AAAAAAATACAAGCACATATGTACAAAAAACTAAATTGGTGATTTTTTCAGAAATATAAAAAACCGCAGTGCATCCTTACCTTTCTTTTGGGCATCTTGACTGCAGAAAACCGCCGAAAAAATGCCAAAAAATCTAAATCTTTCTGTAAATATTGTTCTCCTGAGCAACGACACCCTGCACGCCTCACAGCGTCTCGCGTAAAATACAATAACGGCTGTATGTGTTTTATTAAGTTTTTATATTGAAATTTAAGATAGAAACCGGTTAAAACCAGATTTTGCACATTCCGTGCAGCGATTGGCTGCGAGAGTGGTCACGTGTCGCTGGGCGTCGCTTATCTCTTAAAGCAACAATGACCGAATTCCCCGCTCGGGTTTCAGAGCTCAGACGGAAGCTG
>NW_015521213.1:0-550 GCF_001515645.1 Sinocyclocheilus grahami | reverse complement strand
TTTTTTTTTTTTTTTACTCTGCCCTAAAAAATTTCCTCTTGCACGGAGTAAAACTTGCTCACCGGCCAGTAATATTTGATTTGTGAATTGATTGTTTGTGAGGCTTCAATGAATTGGTCAAATCAGTCCACAAATCTGAGATTGATTGATTTTTCATCCTGAAAAATAAAATGACTGAAATTCAAGTGAGACCAATCATATTTAACCTATTGTATTTCCTAGCATTTCTAGTCGAAACAAAAATGAGCCCATGGGGTCAATCAATCAAACTGAATTTATTTGAAGATTTAAGATCATTTCTATTTCAATATCAAGCATACATATCCACTGCCCCATAAAACGGGGTAAAACATCCTTCCAGATTTGAAGTATTTACAGATCAGTAAATAAAAAAAGTTCAAAGCTAAGCCACGACAGCCTGGCTGCTTAAATCACTGAAGAAAGTGTCTCTCTTGTGCTGAAGGGTGTTGAGAAAGCAGTGAACCCTCTCCTCTCGGCTGGCGGTGTAGTTCAACAGTTCTTTCTGTCGACTCTGGGCATCCATGGGCTC
>NW_015521212.1:1857-2377 GCF_001515645.1 Sinocyclocheilus grahami | reverse complement strand
TTGCATTTCAACATTAACAGAACATTATAGGCTAACTTAAGCACAACTGTAAGTCCTTACAGACTGAGACATACTTATTAATAATACAAACTATAACAGAGAAACAAAACAAGATATAATTCAAATAAAATACATACTTAAACTTTGTAGGGGTTTAAACAAAGTAATACTTATTAAACAAATCAAATAATTTCCTGGCCTTATAGCCTCTCATAATCTTTACAACCTTGGCAAATTTGGAAAGTTTGACAGCTGGATTTGAATCATATAAGAATCACAACTCCGATCATGCGCACTAACCGCTTAACCACAGCACAACCTCTAGACAACTTTCCGAGGAGAAAAATTAGGCTGTGTTTGGAACAAAATACATACTTTCCTGTATACCCTGAATATTGCCAGAATGTGAAACGGTACAGATTATCCAACAACAAACCTTTCACACAACGTCATTTCATTGTGCAGTTCAGCAAATGCTGTTCACTTATAATCTTGTAAATGATCATGGCTTTTTTTTTTT
>NW_015521212.1:0-310 GCF_001515645.1 Sinocyclocheilus grahami | reverse complement strand
AAGGCATAGTCATACGTCCACAACCTGATTGGTCGGGTTGAATGACATATATTTTGTGACGGGACTTACCGAACACCCCAAACAATAGGTGTGTTCGACTTAAAGCACTCATTGTTGTGTGTACATATGATTTAATTTTTACCACCTGCAAACTCAAAGAGCTCATAAAAGGCACTTTACCTCATTGCTCCACGTTTGCTGTCTGCTTATTTTGTTTTGGATACACCGCTCGTTCCACGTTGTCAAATCATGTCACATCTTGTCATTTTTGGTTTGTTTAGAAGTATTTGGTCCGTGTTGCGTTCATATT
>NW_015521211.1:2020-2377 GCF_001515645.1 Sinocyclocheilus grahami | reverse complement strand
AAAAAAAAAAAAAAAAAAAAACATGGCAGTGTAGCGCCACCAAACGCTGTTTAATGTCTGAGCTGAGTAAAGAACAAAACGCTTACCCAAACAGCTGTTTCTTGCATAGCCAAGTCTGATTCACTCTACTTAATCGGTTCACCTCTCTCTCTTATAAGTAGCGCTGTAAAGTCTGATTCATTCTAGTGAAACGGTTTATTCTAAACTCATTCGAACAGTTAAATAATAATAAAAAAATAAATAATAATAATAATAAATCTGTTCACGTGAATGAGCAGATTAAAGAGTTCACTGAGACATGTTTTCAGCTAGACTATATAAATTAGGATGTTTGAACTCTATTTACTAAAAATTAAC
>NW_015521211.1:0-936 GCF_001515645.1 Sinocyclocheilus grahami | reverse complement strand
TATGTCTTTGAGAAACGGGATGGTTGCAAAACCCCTTGCAAATTTTGGGACATTACAATATTTCAAAAGACTGAGGATGAAAGTGATATTGATGATAAAATATACCTTATTTCATTTGCAATATTCTGAGAAGGGAAACCATTAAGAAATTCTAAGAATATGTCTTAATAAATCTGCAGATTTGTATGTTAGAAGCACATTGTGACACAACAGAAGTGGCAACATCCACCCACATCAAAGTAGTGAACTTATTTTGAACTCATTCACTTAATTGTCCTATCGTGATCAAATAAAATGATGATTTTATCCAATATATTAAGGCATAATGAGGACATAGCTCATGTCAGGAAAGACCTAAGCATCATTCTTTGAAAAGCAGCTAACAGAACACTGGTATTCATTTCTATTTTTGACCACTGACCACTTTTTGACTTTATCCATTAAATATAATAGAGGTATTTGAAATGTGTAAATGAGAGATATATTCCACCCAATGCAAAGGTTGCCTAAACACATAGAATTTTTTGCAAGAGCATTTATAGTTGAACAGGCCATTTGTGTGTCTGCCTCTCTTTAACCTGCAGTGTTAACAAGAATATTCCATCATAAGAGTTTAAAATGAAACCATTGATTTAGAGCAGCTACAAATGATGTATTTTCAGTTTTGATCTACAACAGTTTATGTTTCTTTTGAATTAAATCAATTCCTGTCATATGTACAGTATAAATTAATTGTATTTACTTATCCCAGGATAGCCGCAAATAAAGGCTTCAGAGAGTCATTAGCCAGAGTCTCTAGTGCTGTGATCCTGCAGTTATTTTAATGACACATAAGTGAGGATTATTATAATAATGGGTACATGACATTAAGATCATATCTGGCCTAATCCAGGGGCCAGTTGCATAAACTTAGTCTCTATGTTAAGACAGTGTCTT
>NW_015521210.1:654-1763 GCF_001515645.1 Sinocyclocheilus grahami | reverse complement strand
CAGATTTCCTAAAAGAATTTGCAGATTTCCTCTCAGACCTATTGGTTACTGTTGATAAAGCACTAATTGTCGGAGATTTTAATATTCACGTTGATAATACAAATGATGCATTAGGACTTGCGTTTACTGACCTAATAAACTCTTTTGGAGTCAAACAAAATGTTACCGGGCCCACTCATCGTTTTAATTATATCGCATGGAATTGATCTTACTGATATAGATATCGTACCTCAAAGCGATGATGTTACTGACCATTTCCTTGTATCGTGCATGCTGCGTATTACTAATATTAACTATATGGCTCCGCGTTATCGTCCGGGCAGAACTATCCCACCCAGCAAAAACTCCTCGAAAAGACGTCGAAAACACGTAAATGCCAGACGTCTAAACGTTAAAATTTGGTTGAAAAGTGAAAGGTGAAAAGACGTCTATAAAAAGACGTCCAAATTATGTCTAAATTTGGTTGAAAAGTGAAAGGTGAAAAGACGTCTATAAAAAGACGTCCAAATTATGTCTAAATTTGGTTGAAAAGTGAAAGGTGAAAAAAAACTATTTTCAGGCCTAATTACTGTCAAAACCAAAACATTTATTGACACATTAAATACATCTTTCACGTAAAAAAAAAATCTTAAGCCTACATTTTAGAACATACCATAAAAACAGTAATATTGTGAAATATAACTACAAAAATAATTATTTTCTATGTGAATGCATTGCAAAATGTAATTTATTCATGTGAACTGTATTTTCAGCATCATTACTCCAGTCTTCAGTGTCACATGATCCTTCAGAAATCATTCTACTATGCTGGTTTGCTGCTCAAGAAACATTTCAGTTGTGCTGCCCAATATTTTTGTGGAAACTATGATATTTTACAGTATTCTTAGAATAGAACTTGCAAAACAGCAGTATTTATTTGAAAAGTTTTTTTTAAAACAATTCTTTACTGTAACTTTATCAAATGAATCCATCTTTTCTGTATAAACATCATTTTTCAAAACAATACATCTTTAAAATATTGAAAATGTTTATAAAACAGAACAAGGACCAATTATAACCACATTAGAACATATTTCACCCAAAAATGTAAATTCTGTCATTAATTACTT
>NW_015521210.1:0-563 GCF_001515645.1 Sinocyclocheilus grahami | reverse complement strand
AACAGATGCCTTGTGTACGCAAAAAACAGCAACTTTACTACCTTTCTGAGGCTTGAAAGTGGTGGTTGCATAAACTGTGAAATGGAGGAGCAGAAATTTCTCAGATTTCATTAAAAAGATCTACATTTATGTTTCAAAGATGAACAAAAGTCTTACAGGTTTGGAACAACATGAAGGTGAGTGATGAAAATGTTTGGTTTAACTAACACATTAGGTAAATCTGTTCCCTCAGGGGCACCAGTAGATCTCTGATCTTCTGCTTCTTCTGCTCCTTCCACCATCCCAATCCTGGATTATTGAGCCACGACAGAAGTTTCCACTTTGAATGCTTTAGCCTGGCTGTTTTTTCTCCAGCATCTAAAGTGAGAAAGAAAACAATAACCAAAATGTAAATGTAAAAATAATAATAAAAAAAAACAATGGTTGTCCAAAATGTAAAGTATACACTTGAGTTTTCCCTACTGTTAGGGCATTTCTACCTTAGGGCACAAAAGAGTGAGGACTTACAGGATAAGAACAATTTTCAACACAGTTTTTTGTCACTTCCTATACAGGGCTCCAGA
>NW_015521209.1:1333-2378 GCF_001515645.1 Sinocyclocheilus grahami | reverse complement strand
ATAATGTTCTTTTTAGCAGCATCATATGACCCCTTTAATATCATGGACGGACTTTAAATAGGAAAGTGTGCATACACTTTACCCATAGGCTACTTATGCAGCTGTATACATTTGCAGCGATGACATTTCTGTTTCTTTCTAGTTATTTGTATCTGTCTGCATGTACGTGTTTGTATTCTTCTGTTTCTTATGTGGTGTCTATTGTCAGAAACTGCTACTAAAGAAATTTGAGATGGCCAGTAAAAAAACAGTTCTGATTATGACTCTGAAATTCTAATCAGCAAGTCTAAACAAAAGCTTGTTGTTGCATTGTAAACAATATTTTGCACTGATATCTGTGATCAGCACGTCTTAGCCCCGCCCCATTCTGCAGGCTGACGCAAGGTGCTGCAGTTTTGTCAAGAGGGAAGTATCCGGGGGAACGTGCAGTTGTAAGAGACTAGTCTATTCTTCAATTCAAGATGAAAGCTGTTCTGACTCTTCTCGGTAAGCTTTTTAAATAATTAATTTCTAGGTACTACTTTCCATTTTTTTCGGCTACAATACGTTTTGTTAAGCGAAATCTAACAGTTGTTAGTTTCACTTTTTTCTGTATTCGCAGGCTTTACTGTATTGAGTTTTAGAGTTTCCTATTAGGAAGTTGCCCCTCAAATCGTGGTAATGATTGAAGTGTAGAATAAGGTCTTCATACAGGAACATAAAGACAAGAGTCCTTGTTCTCATTTGAGAGGATAATGTGTATCAGCATTTCTCAAATACCGTTAAACCGAGGAGACAATACTCTCTCGAGGAATTATTAGGCTAATGCAGAAGAATTAAGAAATCGCCTAATAATCCACATAAAGTTTTGTTTTTGTTGGACTTCTAGTGCTTTTACATTGAGCTAATTATATTTTATCTCCCCTAACCCAAACTTAACCCTCAGGCTATTATTGTTAAGCTGTTTTCTGACGTAGAGGCTATAGTCGCCACATTGTAGCTGGTTTCAGGTTTACTTTGTACAATGTCTTTGTGGGAGCATTTGGTCTAACAATGTAAACATGTG
>NW_015521209.1:0-272 GCF_001515645.1 Sinocyclocheilus grahami | reverse complement strand
TTATGTAAGTTACTTGAAAAAAGTTTTAATGCAACATGTGCAGTAGTACTCATGTAATTCATGAATTCTCATTTCATGACTAATCTTGTGGATTATGTAAAAGCTTCAATAGGCCTACACACAGTATGTCCACAAACCACAGTTCTGAATTTAGCATTTATCTATACCTCATTGGCCCAATCAAGATGAAGTGCGGGGGCTCCAGGAATGTGGTTGGAAACCATTGAATTAAAGGATGTTTAAACATGATTAGCAGTAAACCGCTGTTGACA
>NW_015521208.1:1839-2379 GCF_001515645.1 Sinocyclocheilus grahami | reverse complement strand
TCAGATGGCATACAGTGAGTATATATTCAAATAGCTTGCTATTAAGATAGATTGATGATATTCCTTTCATTGTTTTTACATATATTAGATTTAAACAATGTTTAAATGTAGAAAGAACATTTAAACAATATAAAACACCGACATAGAAAACCATTTATAAATATTTACAGTCATTTATAAATTGACGCTCTCAGTTATCGTGTTTGCTGAGTTGTTTATTTAGAGATTGATTTAACATTTTAAAAAGTGTTTTCTTTCTTTCTCCTGTAAGGTGCTTTTACATCAGCACATTACAATAATTTGTTCTTGTTGCACCTTATAAATGTCCATTGTACTGATAGTTTGTCCCTGAATGGACAGGAAAGAGTTAAACTGCAGGATGTGGAATCAATTTCTAATTGACTCAGGAATGAACGAATCAGTAAAAAGAACAAATCTTTTAACTCAGTCATTAAGACATTTTCGTTGTGTTTTTGGTGCCTTAAAATAGCAGTGTAAAACTACAATATTATTTAAACGGAATACGGCGTTTTAATTCAC
>NW_015521208.1:0-869 GCF_001515645.1 Sinocyclocheilus grahami | reverse complement strand
GAGAGAGAGTGTGAATGTGTGTGTGTGTGAGTGTGTGTGTGTGTTGTTAGAGAAGGATGATGACTGTCTGCTTCATGTCTGGGCTTGACATCAGCTCGACCCCCAAACCTGCAGCAGTTTTATGGAGCTCTTTGTCTGAACTCTGTTGTTCCCTCTGAAGTGTGTTTTTTGGGCTCTTCAGACTCTGCTGTGCTGCTTTTGTTCAGATGTTTGATGGTTCTGATGATGTTCTTCTGCAGGATGTCAGTCAGGCGGTTTCTGTCAGTGTTTCTCATGTTGTTTGTGACTCTCAGCGCTGAACACGAAGAGAATGACGTTCTGAAATACAGCCACACACAGCAGACCACAGACCAGGTTAGATTCAGGGTGGATCTCACCCCTTTTATATGCATTATATTGTTATTTTTACAACACTTACCCAAATAATACATTAATAACCTTTTAATACACTATTTAATTGTTTTCATGACAATTAAGCACATTTACATCCATAATTCTCTATTATTACAGTAATGAAAAGGTCCTGACACAAAAATCTAAATATTAATATTCCTTTCAATTTGCTAAATATTTTATTATTTCAATTATTTGTAAATAATTTATTTATAAATAATTAACATTTTTATTAATCATTTATTTTCCCTGCATTACAGTAATGATAATTTGGGGGGAAATATCATGGTTATTTTGTTACTATTATAGTTTATTAATATTGTGAGTTCTTTATTTTAATTTTAGTTCAAGTTTTAGTAATTTTGTTTGTTTTTGTCATTTTTATTAGTTTTTTCTATACAGTGGGGAAAAAAAGTATTTAGTCAGAACTGTTTAAGAATTTATTTGCAAATTATGGTGGAAAATAAGTATTTGGT
>NW_015521207.1:2168-2379 GCF_001515645.1 Sinocyclocheilus grahami | reverse complement strand
TCATTTGTGCATTGTCAGAAGATCAACAGCAGAGCTTTCCATTCCCATCATTGCTTCTATGGGATTGTGGTCTAATGCGAATTTGCCCTGTTCTGTAAATCTGGCCTATAATTTGTGTTATGTAATAGAAGTGTACTGGTTCTCATTAGTTTGTTTCCTCTTCTGTAGTCTTCTGTTCTGAGAGTCCAAAGCCAGGCTGCACCTGATGCAG
>NW_015521207.1:0-427 GCF_001515645.1 Sinocyclocheilus grahami | reverse complement strand
TGCCCCAACAGACATCTGTAATTAAGTTTTCCTAAAGATCTTAATGAGCTGCTTCAAATTTATTTTTTCAAGGTTTGAGCTGAACGTTGCAGGAAGGTAAATCTCCATGAGCAGAACTGGACACCCCTACTGTAGACTGACTGTGACCAGACAAGTGTGACCTACATCTGCAAACCTCTGAGTTTTATTGAGTCATCTTGTTTTCTCTTTGCACACTTGTATTTCTCTCTTTCTATCTTATTAGCTCTCCATTCAGACACAGCTGATGGACAGCTGGCAGCAAGGAGGACAGTCTACCTCCAGTCTGCTGACACAACCTGTTCCTCCTCCTCCAGCTTACCTCACACAGGTACTCCTTTCTGCCAGCTCTTCTGCTTCTCAGATGCGTGATTTGTAGGGATGCACAATATTATCAGAACGTTATCGG
>NW_015521206.1:0-2380 GCF_001515645.1 Sinocyclocheilus grahami | reverse complement strand
ATTCAGCTGTGCTGTAATCAGCAGCATGACGTTAAGGTGCATTACAGTCCATTACCAAGAGCCATTTAGTGCTGAATGCAGGCAGAGAGGGAGCCGGAGGAGGGTTACTGTCGTTCTGAATGCTAGAGAAGAGCAGCTTCATAACTGCTCCCACCGAGATGGCCATTTTAGAGGAAGAGGGATGCATTGACATCTAAATTAGAACGGGTCTTTTGACATGCTGAACACAACTCTTATCTGAAAACGAAAGAAACAGACTGTAACAACTTTTGAAATAAATTAGTCATGTTTTCACACTTTCTACATGGAAACCTAACCGAAAATATGTTTACAATCCTAGCAAGCTGACTGGTGTCTTTAACAAACTGTCAGTCAAAAATTTTACTCAAGTTAGTACTATGGACCTTTTAGGGGTAAATGAGGTACAAAGGTTCAAAGATATTATAAAATGTAAAATATTATAAAAAGTAAAAAAAAACAACAACACTGAATCAAATCAAACCAAATCAAATCCACATACCATTCTATTACAATTTGATACACTGATCACTGAACCAAACCAAACACAACACTCAACATAGCAGCTGTAGGAAAGGTCCCATCTTTCATTCAGAGTTCAATTAACCAAAAAAAGTCATAATTAACTCATTCTCATGTCATTTTAAAACAATATTTTTTTGAGTAGAGCAAGTTTTTTTTTTAAATGTATTGGAAAGATGCTGACATTCATGTAGTTTACTTTTTTATTTAAAATAGTCGAATGTATCACTTTTTTTCTATATAAAATATTTTTCATGGTGTTCATTTTTGGAGCTTGACAGCATTTGTTCCTGTTCATTTTCACTGTGTTGAACAGTGTGAACATATTTCTAAACTTACTTTGTGATCCATGGAAGGACTCAACTTTTTGGGCAATCTAAAATGGGTCAGTTAAATGACAAAGAAAAGAAAAAAAACAGCAAAAAATGACAAGAGTCATTTGAGAGGCTGAGGCGAGGAACAGTAAAGTGAAAAAAAAGGTGGGCCTAATTTTTAAGAAAGAGACTGCAAAGGGGTCCCAGCAACCACACCAAACTTGGTATAAAACCTTTGGCATTATTTTGCTTCCTAATTTGGCAGTAATAATAAATTAATTTGAGGTATTCTTAATCTGAAGTATTTTTATGTTCCTGATCTGGACTTAAAAATGAGTTAAATGGAGATTTGTTCTGTCCGACAGTGGAGTGGAATGGTACCTAAAGCATGTAGCATGGATAGGTGGAGATAAATTCCTTGTGGACTGACTTTCATGAATTCTTGAACTTTGGGTGGCATTAGACTCTTTGAAGATCTTAAGCAGTAATCCATGGATGTAACCTGCACCCCTCATTTCTCCTAAACAATCTCAGATCTCCCTAACGCTCATTAACCAAGTGCAGAAGGCTCAATAAAGCACAGCAATCCTCTCTCTCTCTCTTTATTTCCTTGAGGCTCAATGGAGTGGTACAATCCATCCTGTGAACCCCCCAGAAATGATACAGGTCAATCACAGGCATGACGCCACTGGCCGTGAGTACAGAGGAGGGCTGTTAAGGTCTTTACTCTCACTGTTCCAGGGTCAGGGGGTCAGAGAGGTGTAGATGGTACATTTGTTAAGAGGCAGGGGGCAGACCTGACTGGTGAACCATCACACTCACACTGGGAATCCACAGCAGGCCAATTAGAGCAGAGGCTTTTGAGGAATGCAGCTGACCACAGCTGTCCACTGGATGACCTGGGCTCATGAAGCTGTCTGAGATTAAGCTAGTTTCAGGGTGAATAAAAGCAGTGGAACAGATGGAACGCTGTAAGGCCTCATATGGAGCACAACGGCTACAGTAAGTCTGCATAAGGATGACAGACAACTCACTGACAAATGAATCTGAGAAATCAACACTCAACATGGCAGCTGTAGAAAAGGTTCCCCCTTTCAACCACAGTTTAATCAACCAAAAATGTCATAATTCATTCAGTCTCATGTCATTTTTGAAGAGTAACAACATCTGTCCCTGTTCATTTTCATTTTGTTGAACACTGTGAACATTCTGCTAAGGTTATTTTGTGATCCATGGAAAAATTCAAATGATACAGGTTTGGAATGACATAAGGGTGATGACAGAATTGTAATTTTTTGGGGAACTTTAAAATGGACAGTTAATTTAGAAAAAATCATCTGGTTCCTGGATTGTAAACCAGACCGAAAGCTGCTGAAGAGATATGATTTTGAAATATTTACACTACTGTCTCTTATACTCCCCAAGGTTGAATTTCTTTGATCAAAAATACAGTAATATTATTAAATATTATTTCAATTTACTATATATATATATATATATATATATTACTGTTTTTACTGTATTTT
>NW_015521205.1:2148-2381 GCF_001515645.1 Sinocyclocheilus grahami | reverse complement strand
AAAATAAGTCAATGGGGGCCAGAAACTGTTTAGTGGCACACATTCTTCAAAACATCTTTATGTCTAGCAGAAGAAAGAAACTCATACAGTTTGGGAACAACTTGAGGGTGAGGAAAATCAGAGAAGTTTCATTTTTGGCTGAACTATCCCTTCATATATTATCCACCTTTTACACAGATATCACAGGTACGTCTGTTAAAGATCTCTTCATCTGGAAAGCATCTGCTGTGTAC
>NW_015521205.1:0-210 GCF_001515645.1 Sinocyclocheilus grahami | reverse complement strand
GGCTGAACGCTTTCCCGCACAGCACGCACACATGAGGCTTCTCACTGAGAGATGACAGCGATCACACGCATTATGCCTTGCTGTCTACTACTGACTACACGGCCAGCTAATCTGCTTTAAGCACACTAGTGCACGGAAACGCAAATCAAGTGCTTCATTTTTCAGTTTCACAACACTTCCCACCTTATTTTGCAGCGCACAAGTTATTTT
>NW_015521204.1:2044-2381 GCF_001515645.1 Sinocyclocheilus grahami | reverse complement strand
AGTCAATGGGGACCAGCAACTGAAGGTGAACTATCCCTTTAACTTACGCATAATGGACCATGATGGAAAGCATTTTTTATCAAGTCTAGGGGTGCTGGAAAAACATGACAAAATCAGGATGAGGTACTGTAAACAAAAACCAAAAGTAGAGGAGAGCCGACCCTGGCATTTACTGACATTTACTGGCATTACATTACCAGAAGTAATGTAATATTATCCACTGAGGCAAGCTGAATTAGAAACCAAGCGCAGTTTAATCCCAACCATGAACAGCCACTAAATAAATAGGAACTTGGCAAAACATGGCAAACTCACCAACAGTGGTAAATATCAAAAT
>NW_015521204.1:0-412 GCF_001515645.1 Sinocyclocheilus grahami | reverse complement strand
AGAACATTGTCAGGTATTAACCCTTCCTCAGTGCCATGTGCTACTGAGCATTACCCGCTCATTAAAACATGCATTACCGTAATACACCCAATGTCACGAAGATTCAAAAAAACATATCTCAAAACATATTACCAAATACAGCAAATACATTTGTAAATCATCCCAAATAATCCATAACTACACAAACGAAATATACATACAAATAAATACCAACAATCTCATAACAAACGTTTTAAACATCAGTTTTTATATACAATAAATAGACATCATACCAAAGTATTTGTTCGGGTCCCCCAAATACATGTTTTGACATATACATATGTTTTTTTGTATCTTCATGGCATTAGGTGTATTACGGTAATACGTGTTTCAAAGGGGTCATATGACATTGCTAAAAAGAACATTATGTTGT
>NW_015521203.1:0-2381 GCF_001515645.1 Sinocyclocheilus grahami | reverse complement strand
TTTTTTCCTGTCAGACGTAGCTTATTCAAATAAGAGGTTTCTGATGGAGTTCATGTGTGAAGTGTGAACTATTTGTTTAATATGAACAGATGGTTGTTTGGTCACACGTCGCTAGAGCGCACAGATGGATTTTCCATATTTCCACTATTTTTATTTAATAATAATACGTTTGTTTGTAAAGTGCAATTCGCACGTGTGTGTTTTTAATTAGCGCGTGTGTGCGTGTGCGCGCGCGCTCCGTGCTCTCCAGCAGTGCGCGCGTCCTCCGCTCGCGTCCAGGTGTCACATTCTTCGGATGCTTCTGATCATTTGAACCCGGGACCGAATCATCATGACGGACCCCTCCTCTGCTGCTGACCCCACTGCTGGTCCTGTAGACCCCGGTCCTGCTTCTGTTCCGGATCCAGCGGTGTTGGATTCAGCATCGACTCCTGCAAACGGACACCATCCGAACCAAGCAGATACTTTCAACATGGAGCAGCAGATGAAGATAGGAGAGCCGGAGGACAACGGTACGGAGACTTTATGGGTTTATTTGCGTGGAAAGATACATATACAGCTGAACACGGGGCATGTTGTCACACGCTTACTCCAGTGAATATTTCTCAGGTTGGGTTTATTTCTGAAAAGACATAAAATGTAAAGACTTGACTTCAAAATATATAAACAAAATAAAAATAAAAAAGACTAGCAAAAAATATAGCTAGTTAGCCTAACTCAATACAGCAGTAATTAATTACAATAGAAATAACACGCTTTCATTAACACTGATTTGAGATTAATACCTTTTTTAAGATGAAATGCCATCTAAAGTATATGTTAAAAAAGCATGTTTCACAACATATATGTATTTAAATGTATTTTAGACTATTTAATGGCTTAATTAAATAATAACAAATTAAAAATAAATAAATAAAGATATTTTATTTATGTAATATTAACATTTATGTAATAAATATTTTTTTACAGAATTAACAAATGTAAAAAAAAAATGAAAATTAATCAATTAAAAAATATAAAACTGTTGTTTTGGCGAGCAGAATGTGCAATTAATTTATTGTTTGAAGTTACAAACATATTAAATGTGTGTGACAACTTGCCCCAGTCTTATGCTGAGAACGCAGATTCATTCATTATATATTTGGTTCTTTTCTGAATGAACTCTAGTGTGATTCTATTGAGCGCAGCACCTACAACTGTAGTCCTGAGAACATAATTCATACATTTTTTCCTAATTTAAGACAGTTTTGAACTAGATGCTATAAATCAACATGCAAAAACACACTGCTAAAGAAAACAAGCATTTGTATAATTGGACTTTTTAATCAAAACCTCATAGTTGCTGAGATATTGCATTTGTGACAACTAGCCCCGGTGTGTCTCATACACTTTATGGACTTATTTGTGAATAAATCCCATTGAATTCCTCTGAGACACATGTAGGATGTGTTTAGATGTGAAGACAGTGAGATAACCTGACGTAAGCTAACTGAGCGATGTCCCTCAGCAGGTCTTCTGGAGAGCAGTATGCGTCTGAAACCCCATGAGGCTCAGAGTTACAGAAAAAAGGCATTATGGGTATCCTGGGTCTCCATTGTGGTGACAATGATCTTAGCCATCGCTGCGTTCAGTGAGTATCCGGCCCCTCATCTCTAGAGAATCACGGGCCCCTTGATAATACAGACCTGTATGATGTCATATCCTGTTTTGAAGACGAGCTCCTAGTTGATGTAGCTTTATTCTTTTGGGACTTTGTGATACAGTTTTAAACATCGAATTCAGTATCGTTTCTGTAGTAGCAGTTTGGTTTTTATCTTACAGTCTGGAGTGGGATGTTGAATCGTATTTAATACATAAAATTATATAATTATTTTATATAACTTTTACAAAAAGTTATGATATATGTAATATATGAAATATAATAATGTTATATATATTTCTATGTATCGTATAATCATTTATAATATTACATTTTTGTATATATTATTTAATTATATAATTAGTTATATATAATTTATTAATACATGTAATTGCAAAATATTTGTCATTAATTTAAAATATATATAATTCCTCAGAATATAATACTATATATTAATGTAATATATAATAATGCATATAATATTTAATGTTATTTGTACCAAATTTATATTATAGATAAATAAAATAATATAACATATTTATATATTTATGTATCATTATATAATCATTTATAATATATTTCTTCGTAGAGTAGGAAGTAGAATCATGTATATATATTATATATATTACAGATGTTTATATAAAAAAATAAAAATAAAAATTGTATATAAATTTATATTATATGAAATAGTTTCGATATATAACATATGAAATATAATAATGTTATATATTTATTTAATGTA
>NW_015521202.1:0-2381 GCF_001515645.1 Sinocyclocheilus grahami | reverse complement strand
GTGAACGAAAAAAAAAGATGGGGAGAAGCACAGATGTATTGCAGGAAAAATTACAATGACCTTTCCACCATCTCTAGTACAGAGGAAAATCTGCATCTCCGAACAATGTTGGGGGCCAACGATAATCATGCTTGGATTGGGATGTACAGGAACGGTACAGTCCTGGACCAGTTTATATGGTCTGATGGGAACTTGAAAACAAACTTCTATCAATGGAAAAGCGACCAACCTGATGGGAAAATCAGGAGTCAACACTGTGTCGAAGTTGATAGAATAGGATGGGCTGATTATGGATGTGATGAAGTTCTGCCTTTCTTTTGCTATTTGACTTTGGACAGAGACAACAAGACATGGGAGAAAGCTATGGAGCACTGCAGAGATCACTACACTGATTTGGCCAGTCTGACCACTAATGAGCAACTGCAACAGGTTAAAAATAATCTAATGGGTGAAACAAGTATCTGGGTGGGTCTGCGCTTTGTCGCTGGACAGTGGTACTGGTTGAACTCAGAATCTGTTGAGATCGAAATGTCACTGCCAGAGTGCCCAGAGGAACCCTATCGTTGTGGAGCCCTCAATATAATGACTAACCAGTGGGAGAACAGAGACTGTGAAGAAAAGCTCCACTTCCTCTGTTACTAGATTTGACGATGAGTGATAGAGGTACATGTGCCAAAATATGTTATCATTTTAAATATAAAATGTAAGTAAGGAATAGTTGATGATGGGCCATTGAATTATTATAATATAATGCACACCTGAGGTGATGATATTACCGTTACACCACGGGTGTGCATTATTATTTATAACAATTCAATGGACTTGGGACAAATATTCCACATTTTATGGTGGTTACCACTCCTCAAGACATAGTTCAGATGTTGTATTTCAGGACATCAGGTTTTTGTCCTTAAAACACTCTTACGTGTAGGATTAATTTCTTAGGCACCTCATCCCATGCTCCCATTACTAATTATAAAATGTAATTTTAGACCTAGTAACAGAGGCTTGAGCCGTTAATAGCAGACTAATGCAGTTATTATTAAAGTAATTAGAAAAAGAGAGAGAGAGAGATTAAGCATGTGTGAATTACCTGGCACTATGTCTTTCTCAAAAGTGTACTGCAGCAGCGTCTCTACTAATAGCAAAACTGTAAGTTAATCTGTGTCAAGAACAGTGCTGTTATTACCTCACTTGTGAGAAATGTCATGTAGCTTTCAAGCAGTAGTGGACAGTAACGAAGTAGTTTAAGTTAGTAAACTGTACTTAAGTACATTTTTCAAGTATCTGTACTTTACTGGAGTAGTTTTATTTTGAGTAACTTTTACTTCACTACATTCCAAAGCATAAGATCATACTTTTTTACTTCATTACATTTCATAAAACGTATCGTTACTCCTTATAATATATCACGTGCTCCGACATGCAGAAGCGGTGTCTGATTCATGAACGAACTCATTCTGAACCCGTTAAATCGGTTCGCAAATCGCACCTTACGATTCATTCACAAATTGGAATGATCCGATTGCAGCTGTTCTCGAGTCGACAACTCAATGATTCAAATGATCCGTTTAGTGCGAGTTTCCAGTGAACTGAATTCACAAGTAAGAAACAGGAGATCTTGTGAGTGCGCGCGTCTGATGCTGTTATAAGTAAGTTACTAATGTTGAATTTTAGGATTAATTATTGTAACTGAAAATCATTTAGGTCAAAGCTGTCAGTTGTTTATGAACTAAATCTGCTGTAAAGGGTGATCTATTTAAGCCCACTGAAATGCTTGAATGCAGACACATTGACATCAGAGTCTCTATGTTTTAGGTCAAAAAACATTAAAATAACAGATTAAATAAAATAACGTTCATCTTCCTCGCTGCTGTAACATTAGCAGTTTTACTAAAATGCCTATGCATTTAGCCCTAGCCCTGACGTCTGTTTTTATATTGTTTGTCAGCACACATAGCCTAAGTTACTATGTATCTGGATCAACTAGCCGAGTAGACAAATATAAATGTTTAATCATAACCATGCTGAAAATAAGTCAATAATGTTAGCTGATGCTAACTGTCTAGCTAACGAGCTTGCTGGTGCTAAATTGAGGTAATTTTTAAAAAATAAAGTCAAAATATTTTTATTCAACCACCTAGATAGATTACATCTGAGGGAAAAAGAAAGAATGTGATGTTCAGAACATGGTAACTACAGTAATTATCAAAGTGGGAAGTGATGCCCTCTGGGGGCATTTGGCAGTTTTTTCACCACAGACAAGGTTTGAGAAGAAAAAAAATCATCAAAATCAAAATAATTTCCTTTTTATATTCATTATTTCCTTATTGGTAATTTTGGGAAAATCCCAGGTATTTTGAGCAGTAGGATTATATAAA
>NW_015521201.1:1011-2381 GCF_001515645.1 Sinocyclocheilus grahami | reverse complement strand
GAGACACGATCCGAGACTCATGTTTGACCAACGATATATATATATATATAATATAAAGAAAACAATACTTTTATTCAGCAAGGATGCATTAAATTGATCAGAAGTGCCAGTAAAGACATTTAGAATGTTACAGTAGATTTCTATTTCAAATAAATGCTGTTCTTTTGAAGTTTCTATTCATCTGTGAATCTTGAAAAATCAAATTTATCACAGTTTCCACAAAAATATTAACTGTTTTCAACATTGATAATAATCAGAAATGTTTCTTGAGCAGCAGATCAGCATATTATACTGATTTCTGAAGATCATGTGACACTGAAGACTGGAGTAATGATGCTGAAAATACAGCTGCGCATCACAGAAATACATTACAGTTTAACAGATACTCACATAGAAAACAGCTGTTTTAAATTGTAAAAATATCTCACAATTTTTACTGTATTTTTGATCAAATAAATGCAGCTTTGGTGAGCAGAAGAGACTCTTTCAAAAATATACAAAAAATGTATCGACCCCAAACGTTTGAAGAGTTAAATTGACACATTTAAAAAAAAAAAAAAAACAGATATTAATTTTTAGGTTTTTTATTATTAGCTTGATTAAATCATCAGTTCAAACAGTGGAGGTAAAATAAATCTGTCGTGTAAGGAAAACTCTTCTGTAGACAAACATTTTAATGAAGATTTTTTGCTTTTTAATAAATCAACTTAATGGCTCGACCACATTAAAACACTTATTTGTCTCTTTATACTGGTTTAAATCTGTAATCTGTAGAATCAGTCACCAAATGAATCAGTGAAAGAATCTTTTTGAGGAACTGAATCAAAAGACTGGAGTCACCGGAATGAATCACAATCATCACCACTGCTGGACTCAAACTCGTGTGATTCACATCTCGATTCAGTTAGATGCAGAAGTCGAGTTAGAAAACTCAGTAGAAACCAGCATGACAAGCTGCTGTGATTTAAACTATTACTGAAGCTGAAGAAACCAGCGTTCAGTTTCAGCGGCGCAGATATGAAATCACACACAACGCTAATTGTTTGATTAGGCTGATATCAGCAGTGCTAATCGATGTTTCCACAGAAATGGAGCGGTGCATCGTAACCTCAGAGAAATGAGAGGAAGGACAACACATAGAGAGGATGATGGGAGACGGGGTAATCAAAGCCAAATAACAGCAGCTTCTGTGTATAAAAAGTGTTATGTGTTGTGAATACAGCAAAATACAAACACAATACCATCATCATATCCCAGAATTCAGACAAACCGACAGCATGAGAAACAGTAGATGAAAGAGTTTCAGTGATGACTGAACACACACACACACATACACACACACACACTCACACACACACACTAACACACAC
>NW_015521201.1:0-962 GCF_001515645.1 Sinocyclocheilus grahami | reverse complement strand
CACACACACACACACACACACACACACACACACACACACACACACACACACACACACACACACACACACACACACACACACACACACACTCATACACACTCACACTCACTCACACACACTAACACACACACTCACTGTCAGTCAGCTTGACTTAGTGTTTATAAAACGAGCCCAAAGGTGAAGAAAGAGACAAGAGAGGCTGAGAGTTTAATGCTGTTTTTTCAGGAAAAACTGAATTCGCTGCCGATGCCAGCTGGCACTGAGAGGCGACGCACATAAAACCAACAGACAGCAGCGGATCCATACGATTTACTCAATTAAACACTTTGAAAGATGACTTGAAGAAACAAATCAAACTAAATTCTACATGGCAAAAAAAACATTTATGATTTGTTTTCCAGTAAAAATATCCCTTAAATGAGATTTAATAAATTTTATGCTCAAAAAAATCTAATAAAAATACAAATACAGATATGTTTGGGGTCGGTAAGATTTTTTGAAAAGTTTCTTCTGCTCACCGAGGCTGCATTTATTTGTTTAAAAATACAGTAAAAATTGTGAAATATTATTAGAATTTAAAACAGCTGTTTTCTGTGTGAATATCTGTTAAACTGTAATGTATTTCTGTGATGCGCAGCTGTATTTTCAGCATCATTACTCCAGTCTTCAGTGTCACATGATCTTCAGAAATCAGTATAATATGCTGATCTGCTGCTCGAGAAACATCTTCTTACCCCTCACTGAGGCTTAGGTTTAGCGGATACTCATCGTGATGGACCGTGATGCTTACTTTTTTGTTTGAAAAACTTAACACATGAACTCACTAAATCGGCATCTCGTAAAATTCAACATTTTCTATTGAGATTGGGTTTGTGTGTCATACTAAATAATACTTAACTCATCGTTAACTCATGTTGGCAAACATGAACATACTTGCAAATATTGGTTAAAATAGTAAAATT
>NW_015521200.1:0-2382 GCF_001515645.1 Sinocyclocheilus grahami | reverse complement strand
ACTTTTTGAGATTCTGTATAAGCCAATAACAGTGACTGCTTGGCTGAATAATTGTAGTTAGCACCCCTGTTTTTTGTTTGCATATTTTTGCAATTCATTTAAGTAAACAGTGTAAATAAATGTATTTTTTTCAATTATGTTTTGCCTATATGCTACCGTTAAATTGTACCAGAATTATACTGTAAAAGCCTCACTGTTCTCATTGGAAAACCCATATTAGTTGACCAGAACGTTCTAAAAATAATAATGAAAATGATTGGGTTCTAGATCTTGACTGCTTTTGATCTTTTGTTTAGATACAGACAGGTCGGTGTATGCTAACGGCCAAACAAACTCTGGAAGTTCAACCAGCAAAGATGGCAGAGGATCTCATCAGGTGAAGGGAATCTTTGCTCTTGTCATAAAGAGGTTTCATCACACCACACGTTCCGGCAAAGACTTCCTTGCCCAGGCCAGAATAATAGCATTGCTTTGGAAACTTGTTGCTTTGTAACGTCAGTAATGAAGTGCATAGGATTTGGTTAAATAATTACAGTTTTTATGATGCCCACTGGTATTCTCTTCCTCAGATTGTGTTGCCTGCTAGTTTTGTCCTTGTTTCTCTGATGTTCACACTGATTGTTCCTCCATTCAGCGAATACCCCAGTCTTACTCTAAGCCCATGGATGTACGGCCGATAGTTCACATTCTTCAGGTACAGTACATTTATGCTGGAACATAATCAGTTTATTTATTCACTGTATAGTTAACTAAGCAGTTAAAACAGTCTTTTAAATGTCTTTTTCAGTAATGAACAGATGCAAAGCCCAGATATGAGATATATTGAGATGCTGGGTAACCCAGAATGGACGGACATCGGTCCGTATCCCAGCTGCCAGTGCAGCACGCCCAACAAACTCACCATGTTACCGGTGTGTCCAGAAGGTGCTGGAGGCCTTCCTCCTCCCCAGGTTTGTCTCTCAGCTGTAGATATGTCACTATAAAGTCTTTAAAATGATGTATAGTGATGTGTTTCCTGCATTTCAGAGGATTCAGTCCACTGGTGACGTGTTGATGGATTTAACCGGCATGAACATCTCTGATTATTTGGTGAAGACCTACCCAAACTTTATACGGACAAGGTATTATGGCCCATTTGTGACTAATCATTCATTAACTTGCTCTTATGTTTCCAAGAACTCATCTTATTTGTGTTTTTGTTGTACAGCTTGAAGAGCAAGTACTGGGTGAATGAACAGAGGTATGGGTGTCTTAAACATAAGTAGAAAATACAACGACTCCATCTTGTGGTCAATTAGAGAACACATACATGCATTCTGTGATCTAAATATGTAGAAGAATGACGGTCTCTTTTCTTCAGGTATGGTGGCATTTCTGTCGGAGGACTACTTCCTGTTCTTGATGTGGATCCTAAAACCATCCAGAATGCAGCTGCTCAGTTAGGACGTCTGCTTAACGTCACAGGGGTAACTGTTCTGGTTGTTTTCACTGGGAATTGATGTAATCAAAGCAAAGTAGTGAATACAAATTACTTTTAGTTCTTCTAATATAATTGAAATAATTGTTGATAACTGTTGTGATCATTTACAGGGCAGATACTCAAAGCTTACTCTGCAGGAGTTTGGGACTTTCTTGAGATATATGGAAACTGAAAACAATATCAAGGTGAGATTTCTTTCAACTTCACTTCCTGTCACAGTTTACTGAGCTCGGCTCGTCCCATTCAAGATAATTAACCCATTTGTTATCTCCTCTAGGTGTGGTTCAATAATAAAGGCTGGCACACTATAGTGGCCTTCATGAATGTGGCGAATAACGCCATCCTTCAAGCAAACCTGCCTCCTGGAGCTGATTTAAATGAGTACGGCATCACAGCCATCAATCATCCACTAAACCTGACTAAGGAACAGCTGTCGGAGGTCACAGTGTGAGTGTAATGCTGACAGTAATTCACACAGTTGTTTTACTTGCAAATCAGTCTCAGTACAGCTTTTTATGCATGTAAAAAGGTTTTATGTAAGTGTACTTCTCTTTGTGTAAGTATTGTTTACTTATACATTCTTTCAGACTGACCACCTCAGTGGATGCAGTGGTCGCTATACAGTATGTGTGATTTTCGCCATGTCCTTCGTACCGGCCAGTTTTGTGCTGTATCTGATCCAGGAGAGAGTGACGCAGGCCAAACACCTGCAGTTTGTGAGTGGGGTCAGTCCTCTGGTGTACTGGATTGCTAACTTCTTCTGGGACATGGTTAGTATAAAGACTCTACAACCAATATTGTCACTGGCCTTACAAAAAAATATAAATATATATAAATAAATAAATAATTAAAACTTAAATGAAATTTATTAAAGATTTATTTTTAGCAATGTAATTCTATAT
>NW_015521199.1:0-2382 GCF_001515645.1 Sinocyclocheilus grahami | reverse complement strand
TGTGTGTGTGTGTGTGTGTGTGTCCCGATCCCTCCTGAATGATTCAGAGTGATCTGGGCTTTTGACCCTAAGTCATACATTTTAATCACATCTTGAGTAACATCTGGCAGTTTCATTGGGTCATACTGTGTTTGGACTAAGAGGAAGTTTGAATGTTCAATCTCAATTGAGCTGAATCTTTCAGATGAATGAATCGTGTCTCTTCTCAAATACTTCTCAAATCCTATCTTGTACATTTTAGACAAAATAGATCACAATTTCACCAAAAGAACAACCTAAGAACATTTTGTACCAAAATCAGATCAAAACAAAGTGTGATTTCACATTTGCATTACATGCATTTACTTAGAAGATAATTTATGCAACATAATACAAATGAGAATAATACGAGCAGAGGTGATTCATCCAAGGAAGAAAACAATAAAAGTAGTGCTATTGTACCAAATTTATAAGGTGCGTTTTTGTAGATTGTGATGGATTCTGTTGTTTGGGTGTCATTTCTTTTATCATTCTTCTCATTTAATAGATTGATCAAGCAGTATTAGTATACTAAATATAGTGCTAGTGCAGATCAGTGTATGACAGATGCAGAGCATTGACAGGTCTGTGAATACACTGGAACAGACTGTTTGACACTCTGATTTTGGTTATTATATTCAGCCTCTGATGATGAACGGCTCATATGGCAAATTAATCTCCGATGAGGTGATGCTTAAATATCATACGATCATACAACTTAGAAAATCTGGGATTCAAAATCTAATTTAAGCCTGCACCTCAAGAATCTTTTAGGATATTGTAACATTTAAAACAAATAAGCACACTGACATGAAGTGAATAAGATATATTTAAGATTGCAATATTTCTAGAGCTAATTATATAAGTACATTTGTGACATTGATGTGGCTCTTTGTACAGATCTTTGCATCATCTCAAATCATGGACAACATGATTATCATGTGTATTCAATTAATAGATGCAAAATTAGAAGTATTTTCAATAGTGGACTTTTGGGCTTCACTGTATATTTTATTTCATCTATAGTAAGCAGATGTAATTATGTGACATTCACAATATCCTGAGAAAATAGTATTTTAAATAATGGATAGGAATGTTCAATTTCATTCAGAAATTAATTTATTTTTTAAATGGATTTAAAGCTGTTAGGATTGAGACAACCTGAGAGCTTTATTTTTGTCACACCTTTGGGGATTCTGGGATGGAAGAAACACAATAGAAACCATAAAAAGACAACACTTCTTATATTCATTTCCCATCCATTTCTTTCTCTACATTTGCTTTCTCTTGCATGTACTTCAGCGATGGTGCGTTTACTCTGGTTTCTGAGTGTTCAGCATGGTTTCTAGGTGTGAAATGATCCCTTTAGAAAAGCTCCTTGCTCTAATGGTTCTTTCCCTTTACGTTCTCACTTCCTGCAGAACACGACGGCTCTCAACGAGGCTGTTCACACACTTGCTGCTTTACGTCTGATATTAGATCCGCTCATATTATATCATAAGATCAGTGTAATTCCGTTCAGTCATATGATAATGACAGAGAAAAGATGCAGAGACTTGTTTATACGCATACAGGAACCAGAATGGCAATTTTTTTTATTTGAATATTTGATTTAACTCAATCATGAAGGGATAATAGAGATGAGAATGTGTGCATTTTATTTTGAGATAAACTAATAACACTATATAAAATCATGCCGAAATATGACATTAGAACAGAAATAAACACTGTGTGTTCCTATATATATGCTATTAGTGAGAAACTGACAGTTTTGCCAGACATAAAATGTGCAACATTTTAATACAAATACGGTATGTGTGATATGCACTGTATGTAGTGTAGTTGGTTTTAAACTGCAAATGCAAAGTAATTACACCCTGTAACCACATATATGAAAATTGCATTTGTGTATGAGAGTATATGAAATTTGTGCATATGAGTATATGAAAATTGCATTTGTGTCCAGGAACTCACGCTCATTTACTGTAAACCACTACAGTGTTATCAGCATTCCTGACTTCCTTCCTTACTTCTTCTAATCTATTTCTTCTGCACATTTTGTTGGTTTAAATCCAAAATGCCTGAGGGGTCTGATGGGTGTGCAAGTAAATAATTATTACTTCTTGTTTTATTGTTTTTCAAAATAATAAAAAAGTGGTGTAAAGCCATAAAAACCATGTGGCCAAACCCTCCTTTTTAATTCTTTTAGAGATTGAGAATGACACAACCTTTCATTAGCATGTTAAAACCTTGCTCTTTCACCAGTGCCTTTGGTTTCTGATCCAAAATAAGATGCATATCACACCTGTGGCTGGAGACTTTCAGTCTTTTATATGAGGTGTTAATGAGTTAGACCCCCCCCCC
>NW_015521198.1:2129-2382 GCF_001515645.1 Sinocyclocheilus grahami | reverse complement strand
TTCAAATTTATACTGTACATGTTTTGTTTTTGTTATATCTGGTTAGGTCACATAGCAAACGATGGTGTTTTCAGGGTGCACACGCTTGTCTTTAAGATTTAAATTTTTTGTATTTCTGATTTAAAAATAAAAATAATAGTAATTCAAAATGAGCAGTAAAAGATGTCACGCTGATTTACATGACCACACTACAGAAGATGATCAGAGAGCATTAAGGCCTAGACATGATTTTCAAAATAATAGTGATCAAATA
>NW_015521198.1:0-332 GCF_001515645.1 Sinocyclocheilus grahami | reverse complement strand
GTGTCCGTGTAAAGGACATTATGGTTACCAGACAATGTCTGACACTGAATGCTTGAAATTCGACTCGTGGTACGAGAGCGTAGCGGGGCAGGTGTTTGACTTCAAAAAACAACTCGGGATGTACTGCAAAAACAATGTCCTTTTGTTACGTGAGGCTTGCGTGAAATACAGAAATGAGTTTATCGAGTGTACAAGCGTGGACCTGTTCGGTTGTATAACGCTCGCCGGGTGCGCTATGAAAGTATTCAAAACACTTTTTTTAACCAAAGACACGTTAGCGCTAACATACAAAAATGCTTACATCGATCAGTACAAATCTTACTCAAATCCTT
>NW_015521197.1:1858-2383 GCF_001515645.1 Sinocyclocheilus grahami | reverse complement strand
GAGTTCAGATACTGGAAGGCATCAGAATGGAGAGCTTGGTTGCTTCTTTATTGCTTACCGTGTCTTGAAGGTGTTCTTGATTCTCTGTACTTGAAACATCTCAGTCTACTGGTCTCGGCCGTCTTCCTCCTTTTACAGGAGTCTATCACCTATGAGGAAGTCAACAAAGCAGACGACATGCTTCTTGAATTTGTCGTTAAATTTCAGTTACTTTATGGAGAGACAGCCATGACTTTCAATGTACATCTTCTCACTCACCTTGCTAAGTCAGTGAAACTCTGGGGTCCATTGTGGACACACTCTGCTTTTGTTTTTGAAAGTGCAAATGGCAGTCTGTTGAAGTTGGTCCATGGAACCAAATGTGTTGCTGTTCAGATTGTCAACAAGTTTCTGTTGCATAAAGCCTTGACATGCTTTGCAACAAAACATTTGATCAGTGACTGTGTGTTAAACTTCTGCAGAGAATTCAGTGAATATCCAAGAGTGCAGAAATGTCTGCGGTGGCAGGAAACCACAGTTTTAGAC
>NW_015521197.1:0-247 GCF_001515645.1 Sinocyclocheilus grahami | reverse complement strand
CAATGGAGGTAGTTGACTTGTGATTACTTAAGCCTGGAAATTTGCCAGGAGTCCACATGCCTTGCCTTAACTGTAAAATTGTCAGAACAGAGAAAATATGTTAATGAAAAACAAATGTGAGTTTACATTCTCTATAACACTATTGATTTTGTAGCTTTGGTGCTTGTGTTTATAGTTTTAAAAGAATTCCATCCTTGGAAATAACTGAAGTATATATAAAATAGTACAAAGTGTTAAAGAAAACAAA
>NW_015521196.1:0-2385 GCF_001515645.1 Sinocyclocheilus grahami | reverse complement strand
TATGCTTTACCTACTGTGCTGTGATATTAGCTTTTAAAAAAAATTAAAATCCAGAAGCAATGAGTCAAAATTATTTTCCAGAATCCAGAACTTTCCTTTAAAACCAGGTCATAAATGAATCATATGTTGTGAGTTGATACAACATATTTATTCATTCTGAGGCGATATTACTCTTGCAGCATTGCATTGGGAGCAGGTATTCTCATGTCAGAGCCTGACAGCCAGCATTAGTGTCACAAACGTGCTAAAACGGAAAAAAAGAGGCGCGGGACTGCTTCACAGGCCATTAGAGAAATCAATCACAGAGCGATCAGCCTTTCCTGACTCCCTCCAGATCTTAAGTACTGACTGATGGGTTTGATGTTCTGATGTCACGTTTGAAAAATCTGTAAGCTTTGACAAAATGTAATTGCATATTGAAACACGGATGCTGTCCCATCATGCTTTGCGGTTCTCATGATGGTTATCATGAAGGTAAAGTCTCCAGTGGCAGAAATAAGATGTTAAGACATTGTTTCCTGCGTGATTATTGTCCTGAGATTGAATTAGAGCTATAAAATAAAATCAATAGTGCTCCATCCATTTGAGAAAACTATAATGACTTGAAGCCGATTACCCTTAATCCTTTTCCAATGTTGAGCGGCTGAAATTTCATTGAAAAATAACAAGGAATGGGTGCGAATCAGATGAGATATAAATTAGATTAAACTCTCCCCTTTGACTGTTTATTTATTGGTCATGCTTACCCATCTTAGTGGAATTGTGAGTCGAGGTGGGTTTGCTTATTGGTTGTGAACTGTTTGAATACTGCAGCCTGATGCTGACCAAAATGCTTTTAATTGAAAATAGAAATATACTGACAAATGTGCAAATATAGTGTGATATGGTGACATCACAGACTGCAGTTTCTCCTCCAGCCCACCAGAGGGAACTATCACCTGGATATTAGAGTTACCTATGTATTTCGTTTGCATTTTGGTTATGGATTTTTGTCTGTTGTTTTGGATTTGTTTGCTGATTTATTCTGAAATCAAGACAAAATGACTTTGGACACTGCCATGAATATGACGACAAGCTCTCTGGGGCCTTAAAAAAAAACGGCATATAACAAATAATAACAAATCCTATTTCACCAAACTTAAACTTACACAGTGAAATGCGAAACATTTTAGCATGAGCTTACGTTTCTGGTCTGCCATATTCGCATGCGTATGAACAATGTCAATGGGACGAAAACTGTAGTTTGACCATCTGACTTTATGAATTTTGTCCTTGGCCTAATATATGACTACTCTTTTGGATTTTATTCTCTAACTAGCATATTTAATATGGATTCTAAACCTCCAGCAGCATCTTCATTACAGAGATCAGTAGTTTTTGTCTATGTAAAATTGACGTTGTGTTGCTTAAAGGGGTCCTCTTTTACAAAGTTTTGATTTTGTTTTGGGAGTGTACTAGAACAGGCTCTCATACTAGGTTGTTTGAAAAACACATTATTTTTCACATATTTTACATTATTACAACACCTCTCTCCCCAGTCTGGCATGAATGGCTCGAATAGTTCCTGTATCAAATGAAGGCCCGCCTTCTGAAATACGAAATGTGCTGTGATTGGTTAGCTAGTGCAGCTCAACCAGGTCTCGTCCCATTCGTCGTTATTTGTGATATCACAAATCCTGGAAAATATGCGTTGTAGTCCAAACGAGTCGTTCGTTGTAGTTTTTGAAAAGTGATTTCTGTTAAATAAAATATCTCCTTTTGAAGTGGACTTTGAACGTTGTTACTTTGTAGATCTTTTTTATGCTCAAACAGCAACATTACAGACTAACTAAAGTTGAAAAGGTGAAAAAGCATAATAGGACCCCTTTAAGTGAACTTGGGCATAACAACATTATCATGTACAGTTTGATAATAGATACATTTCATTTACTGTTATCTAGCACAATTCTTTTTTTTCCAGTCGATGATGGCAAAAGTAATCATGAAATTATAAATAAGCAGCTTATGAATTGCATTAAACAAAACTCGTGAATGCCTTTTAATGACCTTTATTAACTTTGGCCAATTTGGAACATAGATCTACAGTACCTAAAAACAGCTCATTTTAGTTTAACCACAATGAAATATTTCTATAGAACATTCTTTCTATCACACTGGCAGTTAAACACATTTAATATCACTTTAATTATAACGACAAACAGATACTTTAATAGACCTTTTCAGGTTCTTCAGATGGTTAAAGGTTCAACAGGCTTTAATTTCTCAAGAGCGCACTTCAAGATGTCATTATAACTCTTCTTTGACTGTCCTTGGCACTTTCTCACTTCCTCTTGTCGCCCGAAAGCTTTTTTACCAACACAAACCGCCCTTCACCTCCTCTCACAA
>NW_015521195.1:0-2385 GCF_001515645.1 Sinocyclocheilus grahami | reverse complement strand
GAGCCTACTCTGCTCTGATTGATGGCCCAGTCTGTTGTGATTGGTGTACAGTGCATATCAGAAACGATATGCCCATTGCCATAGTTCCATATTTTAAACGCTCAATTGAAAATATGAACATCTATTATTTATCATACTTACAGGTTGTGATTCAGTTGAGCCAGCTGGTCAAAATAAACTGGGTACTGAGCCATATTTCAAGAGCAAGCGTTTTATGAATCCCGTGCTGTACTCCCCGAGATTAGGGAAGCAGTCGTCAGTAAAATGACAGGAAGACAAAAAAGATTGGGGTTGTACTGCTGTGAATTTTAACCACAGATTTTTGCATCCTCATCTTTCAGAAGTGAAAATAAAAAGAATTTACTTACAGTTCACAGCGTAGGACACAGCATCTTCTCGACATGATGTTTACCAAACATACAAGCTACAGTGTTTGTGGGCAGGGTCAAGTTGTTCGCGGCCTGCCAACATAGTATATAGGCAGGCATTATGCAAATGTGTTACCATGTAGCCATCATGGAAGTGGGATTCGAATTACTGATGACGATTCTTTTTTTGGAGACAACTTTATTTATCATCTTGGCTTTACAACTGCAGATCATTTACATTCACATACAGATACATTACACACTGCATGAAAGACAATATTCGAAATGGCAAAATAGGGGCACTTTAATATTTTTCACAATTAATCTATGCTGATTCTAAGCAATTTGCATAAATGCATTTTAAAAATATTATTTCATAAGAAATGGAAATCTGAGATGTTTCCTAACTTGACTGACAAATATGCAGCACATTAAGTTTATTAGGTTAGTTTAGTTTTATTGATTTGTATAGCACATTTAGCGACAGAGTCGGCCAAAGTGCTGCACACACACACACACAAAAATAAAAAATTAATAAATGCATAAAATAAACAACAATATAAAACAATCACAAATTTATAACAAAGATAAAATCAGTTTTATCAGTTTATGGAAATTTTATAAGCAGTTCAAATACATCAATCAAAATTAAATCTCAATGTTTAATTTTGTTATCTCCTAAATATTTATGAGAGTGAAGCAGAAAAACACAAGAAACCAGTGGTAAGGGGTTTTGTTAATGCATTAGATTTTAGCATATATTGTTACAACTTTATGACTTTATGAGTGATGCATTTGTGTTCCTCATGCAAATGTTAACAGTCCTCCCAGACCCAGCAAGTTAACACCTTTACGCTATAGTGTCAGCCTCAGGTCATTGCGCTTGATAAATTGCTAGCTGTCCTTCCATCGCTTGACCTTACAAAATCCCAGAGAGGAGAATTGCACGAAAATAAACGCCACATAATGCAGCACCATCAAATCTGACATCTGCTTTCTCACCGGCTTATCACATTAGCCCATGCTGTTGTAGGTCATCTGCCACATTGTTCTCACTTGTATTGATTGGAAGATACTGTGCCATTAGCATCATTAGCCAGGCTGAATATATGAGTCAGTAAACAGACAAGACCTTTAAATGTTAGGTGCTGGGAGACTGCGCCTAACATGCATGACGTCTCTCTTCCTCAAACAGCTCCTCTGAGTTTTGTTCAGTGCTCATGAGCCGTCAAAAGCAGTGATTTTATTACATAACCAAGTGCGACCAATCACAAACAAGCTATTTATTTTCCACTGCCGTCACCGCGACAATGGCACAGAGAGCTACTTTTGCTTCTTGTCAAGTCATGCTCTACAAGGTTGGGTTGTCTTGTTGCAGACCATCAAGGCCGAATATAAAAGCTGAGTGGAAGTGCTTGTCTTTGGTCCTCAGAGCGGAGATTATTCGGAAAATCCAGCTCTATTTTCCCACACGTATTCTGTATGCCTGGACAAAGGCCCAGAGGGGCCCTGGGTATTTGGTCCAATAAATATAAGACTTTTGTTTGTGTGCTTTTTTTCCTTTTTCTGTGTTTTTCTTATATTCAATAACTGGCTTAAGTGATAATGTTTAATTTTAATTATTGATTTATATTCATAATTGTCTTTTTTTAACTAAATGCACTTTCGCTGGGCAATCTTAGTATTAAAGTGGTGCTTCATTAGGCAAAGAAAGATGTTGAATACTTATTTGCCATTGAGTGCTCTTGATTTATGATAAATGCTATGATCTACTCATGCTTGAATAAAGTACAATACAAAGTTTCTGATTGGTTAAAGGATCATTCACACAAAATTAAAGGAGTAGTTCATCCAAAAATGAAAATTTGCTGAAAATGTATTCAGCCCGAGGCCATCCAATATATCAATGAGTTTGTTTCTTCATTGGAACAGATTTGGGTAAATTTAACACTCACTTGCTCACCAACTGATACTCTGCAGTGAATGGGTGCCGTCAGAATGAGAGTCCAGACAGCTG
>NW_015521194.1:2048-2385 GCF_001515645.1 Sinocyclocheilus grahami | reverse complement strand
TGTACGCCCCGAAGAACCTGAACACATGCAGACCAGAGAGAGCTATTGTCATCTGATAAACATATAACCTATATTCTCTATAAATAGTGAATGTTCTCCATGAATATTATCAGTCTATATAGGTTATTACAGGTTATTGGTGAGGCATTTGAACACCTTTGGTCTGTAATTAAAGTGATATTATTGCAGCTCTGTTCTTATCTATTCAGATAACAACAGGCCATATGTGGTATTATGTAAGACTCTCGAATGTGCGACTCACTCTTTAATATCCACGGCTTCTCCTCGCGTCGCAGTTTTCCCCAGATTATCAACCAGAATGTGAGAGTGAGTCTTC
>NW_015521194.1:0-382 GCF_001515645.1 Sinocyclocheilus grahami | reverse complement strand
GGAGAATCAGGAGATCATCAACACCCAAATGTGTCCAAAGCTCAGTTTAACACAATACCAGACTCATGCTGCTTTAAGACTACAGACTCGCCTTTCTATATTCCAGCATCGTTCCGAAGAACGGCAGGGCTTTGGGCCCCGGGATGCCCAGCTTCTTGAAGATACCATGAGGCCAGGATCCATATCTGGAAATGACATCAGAATCTTTTTAGACAGATGTTATGACATTACCAGCAGCAGATCTTGCTTCTGAAGACGACTGTAATTCTTCAAACTCATTACTTACTGACTCATTCATATTAAGATTCCAGAACTAGAACTAGTTCTTCAGTTGAACAGAGCGTCACTTACATGAAGAGAAGCGCCACAAACAGCATGAGCA
>NW_015521193.1:0-2385 GCF_001515645.1 Sinocyclocheilus grahami | reverse complement strand
TTGTAAGTCGCTTTGGATAAAAGCGTCTGCTATATGACTAAATGTAATGTAAATGTATAAACACTGTAGAGCAGTGTGTGAATAAGTGAAGTGACGTGTGAAAGTGAAGCGACATGTGGCCAAGTATGGTGACCCATACTCGGAATTNGCATTTATCCCATCCAAAGTGCACACACAGCAGTGAACACACACATACCCAGAGCAGTGGGCAGCCATTTTTTGTTGCGGCGCCCGGGGAGCAGTTGGGGGTTCGGTGCCTTGCTCAAGGACACCTCAGTCGTGGTATTGAAGGTGGGAGAGAGCGCTGTACATTCACTCCCCCTACTTACAATCTCTTCCGGTATGAGACTCGAACCCGCAACCTTTGGGTTACGAGTCCGACTCTCTAGGCCACAACTTCCCCAATAAGTACTGTCACGTAACATTACACAGCCGATAACTGCGTCATACTATATAACAATGAGCATAAATCAGTAAACGTGATAGTATAAACCTTACTCACTCTTATAAGACGCACAAAGCACAATATACACTCGATCTGTAGCTGGTAATCAATGCTATTTCTCTTCCCCAGTACCCGTGTCACTGACGAACTCATATCTGCTGCAGCTGATGCAATATGCAATATGCGATCGCTCTGTGCTGAGTTGCTTCACTTCCGATCTCCCATGTGCGTCGTACTTTCATAATAAAAGTCCCTGTTCTAGTCGTTGCTACAGCGCTCCTAATTCTCGCAGTCGCCTTTTGCTCAGAAAGGCTGGAGGCTTGACGGCGGGCTGGTTCTGAATCGGGGCCGGACACTCTCCAGACACCGGAGGATACCTTTCCTCAAACTCAGCCCAATGGTGTCTGGGAGGTCCACAGGGCGATGGTTGGCCCCGATCCAGAACAGTGAATTCAGCGTTGCGTCATCCAAAGCTGTGATCGCCACAAGCCTGCAGAATTCCTGGGTGAATTCTACGAAGAGGAGATCACTACAGGCGAGGGCGGCAAGTTTTGTGGAGGTTTCCATGATCGCAGGGGAGAAAACAGAAAACAAAACACTTTCAAAAAATTAAAACAAAAACACGTGGAGAAGGGGCGCCTCTTACTGTTTGTCAGTCTAGTGTTCTGTCACGGTGCTGCTGCTGTGTTGGAGCGTGGAGCGAGGAGACCTGGGGGCGTTTACAAAGAACAATCTTTAATTAACAAGAGATACACACATGTAGCAGTGGAATGGACGTAAAACACTAGACCCAGGACAGACTTGGGCTTAAATGCTAGGAACTAAACAAGGAAATGAACAAGAATCGATGAATACAATTAATATGAGGGAGAAACTAGGTCACAGGGAGAACATGGAGCATGTGGGGGAGGAAAACAAACACAAAACAGTCCATGGGCGTGACAGTAACAACAGTGCTATACCTTTAAACACATACAGTTAATATTGTGCTATTTATTCTTTTCCGAAATAAAACAGAATGCAATTCAATCCATAGGTGTTTGACCAGGTTTAGATTTATTTATACTGGACCCCAAGTTACAGCATGCTATAAATTAGTTTACAGCCTGTGAGGGAGCTAAAAGCTTTGTATGTCTACAAAATTATTTCAAAATGTATATTTCATTAGTTTAAAAATTTGTAGGAGGGATGCTTGGTTGGTTGGTGAGTCTAGCGTATAAGCTGTTCTTTGACAGTATACAAAATCAAGCTCCTCTATTCTATATATGATTCTACTGTTCCCATTGACAGTATACAGTATATTCTATACAGGATACTGCTCTCCCCATTGACAGCATACAGTCGGGCACACACCCAAGCCAAGCGTTATCCTTTTGATCCACAAAACAGGTAGACAAAACATAAAATGGTTTTCACTGGGTGTGGATACTGCTCATGACACCAGATCTGCATGATTACATTTCTCAGTTCAATAAAGATTTCTTTAGTTTAATAAAGATTGCTCTTTAGACGCTCTCAGACATCAGTGCTCTGCACAGCCGTGGGAAGAACTGCAGAGACATATGAAGCAGTTTAAATAAATTATACTTTGCACAGAAAGTAAAGCAACGCTCCAATTCTGGGTTTTCCCCTCCAGAGGGCGCACAAAGATAAACCATAAAATGATTCATTTAGTACTCCTTAATGCAGGTGCAAAATAGCAAAAATGTAATGCAACTAAAGAAAAACAGGATCAGTACGGATAGTAATTTATTCGGGTTTTAAGAGGAAACCCCTAGCTCAGAAGAAGAGATTCTAGAGACTACAATAATGTAAAACAGTAAGAGGAAAAAAAATGTAAAAAAAGTATTAGCACTGTTGTTTGCTTCTGGCGTGTGATAGAGCGTTTGGACCCAGTTGACATACTTAATAAGCGGATAGTCGCGCTAATGCATGGCTAT
>NW_015521192.1:0-2385 GCF_001515645.1 Sinocyclocheilus grahami | reverse complement strand
TAAATAGTAAAAATATTTCAAAATGTTACTGTTTTTGCTGTTTTTGATGCAGGCTTAGTGAGCAGAAGATACTTCTTTAAAAACATTACAAATACTGTTCAAAAACTTTTGACTGGTAGTGTACACGTTGACTTTACCTGTGTTATTATTATTATTATTATTATTATTATTTTTACTGCTTATATATGCACTCTGTGTTTGTCTTTATCTGTCGGTCCACTCCACGCTTCGCTGTAGGGATCCCATAATCCTCCAGAACTACAGGAAATAACAATCGTCTGTTTCAGGTGTTTTTCCCTCTCTGCTTTCCTGAACGTCAGTGGTGTGTGTGTGCGCGCGTGCGCGTGTCTGTGTGAATGTGTGTGTGTGTGTGTGTTCAAACAGCCTCTGTTCATTACTGGAAACACCATTTGTGTCTGTATTTATAAATTATATATATATATATACAGGTGCATCCAAAAAAAATCTGAATATCGTGAAAAAGTTTTTCTTTGGTAACATTTCAAAAAGTGAAACTTTCTCATATTCTAGATTCATTACATGTAAAGTAAAACATTTCTAAAGTTTTTTGTTTTAATTTGGATGATTAGAGCTTACAGCTCATGAAAGTCAAAAATAGAATATTTACATTTGAGTTCCATTAAATGATCATCCCTACAGTGTAAATTCCAGGTATCTCTTGTTCTTTGAAACTACAATAATGGGGAAGACTGCTGACTTGGTGCAGAAGACAATCATTGACGCCCTCCACAAAGAGAGTAAGTCACAGAAGCTCATTACTGAAAGAGCGGCTGTTCACAGAGTGCTGTATCAAAGCATATTAAATACAAAGTTGACTGGAAGGAATAAATTGGGTAGGAAAAGGTGCACAAGCAACAGGGATGACCACAAGCTTGAGAATACTGTCCAGCAAACACTTGGGAGAGCTTCACAAGCAGTGGACTGAAGCTGGAGTCAGTGCATCAAGAGTCACCATGCTCAGATGTCTTCAGGAAAACAGAAACAGCGTCAGAAGCATCTCACCTGGGCTAAGGAGAAAAAGAACTGGACTGTTGCTCAGTGCTCCAAAGTCCTCTTTTCAGATAAAAGTAAATGTTGCATTTCATTTGGAAATCAAGGTCTGGAGGAAGACTGGAGCGGCACAGAATCCAAGCTGCTTGAAGTCCAGTGGGATGTTTCTGAAGTCAGAGATGATTTTGGGGTGCGTGACGTCTGCTGGTGCTGCTCCATTGTGTTTTATCAAGTCCAAAGTCAATGCAGCCGTCTACCAAGAGATTTTGGAGCACTTTATGCTTCCATCTGCTGACAAGCTTTATGGAGATGCTGATTTCCTTTTCCAGCAGGACTTTAGCACCTGCCCACAGTGAAAAAAAACTCTTCCAATGATATGACTGTGCTTGATTGGCCAGCCAACATGCCTGACCTGAAGCTCATATGGAGTCTATGGGATATTTTCAAGAGAAAGATGAGAAGCTGATCCGAGCTGAAGCTCAATAGTTTCTCAGCAGAGCCACAGGCTGATCGTTTCATTCTCTCCTCACTGATGCTGGAGTTTGTGCTGAAGGAGCTCCGACCAAGTATTGAGTGCAGAAATCAACATACTTTAAAGAACTTGAACTTTTCTGTTTTGCAAATCCTTTTTTAGATTGACCTTAGGAAATATTCTAATATTTGGAGATACTGCATTTTTGACTTTCATGAGCTGTAAGCTCTACTCATCAAAATAAAAATAAAACTTTTGAAATGTTTTACTTTAAATGTAATGAATATAGAATATATGTAATGTTTAATGTATTCATATATTCCAGAATATTTTATATTAATCTGTGAGTAGGTCTACAGTAAAACGTTTTTGTATTTTAGATTTTTTTAAATATATTTTTCAGATATTTTGTGTATATTTAATATTCAATGTATTAGATTATTTTAAAATATGAACATATTTAAAAGTATTTTAATACTGTGTATTAACTAATGTTAATGTATTACAATATTTTTCTTAAATACTGAAAAAGTATATCAAACAAGAATATAAATCTAATAGTAACAGATGATGATGTTTGTTTCCCTTTAGGATACGTGGAGATGCTGTGGACGATCAACATGATCTTCATCCTCAGCATCCAGCTCAAACAACCTCCATTCTGATATGAACCACCCATCATCACATTTACCATGGTAAAGTAAAGTCAAGTACGTTCCTACACTGTTTATCTTGTTTTTTCCCCCCAGTTTCACTCCGAGCCGCAGTTGGTTTTCAAACACTTTATGTTCATGTCTTTCCTTGAGTGAGTCAAACACCACAGTAATGATTCACTGATGAAAACAGATGTGATCAATTTAAGTGAATGTAAAGCACATTGGGCCCGCGACAGACAGAATACG
>NW_015521191.1:0-2386 GCF_001515645.1 Sinocyclocheilus grahami | reverse complement strand
TGCATGAATTACTGCATCAGTGTGGCGTGGCATGGAGACAATCAGGTTTTTCCTGTAATCCAATCCACATTTCTCTAAGATCCCAACTATTACATTTGTTAACCCTGCAGCATTTAATTTCGCCGCTTCTTGGAATTCCAAAAACTTTCATGCACCATTCCATTATAATAGTACCTCAGCACAAAGGAAATCTGTTCTTTTTTTTTCAGATCCTTTGTCTCATCTGCTATAACAGCAAATTACTCACTCTTCTTTACCTCCTCAATAATTTCATCACGTACCATTACGGCTAAACATTCCAGGATTTGGTTTTGAATAGTATTGCTTGTGTATTTTGCATTTTTTGCACGATGTGTCAACTGTTTCTTCACATTTGCATCATGTTTACCAATTACATGTAAAATCTCTAAAAAATTCCCTCTTTTTGATGAGGCTGCTGATTCATCATGGGCTCGCTGGGCAATGTTCTGTGTAGCTGTCAGGAGGAGAACTTCAGCTAAAGTTTTCACAAAATTCTGATTTTCAGTAACCTTTTTTTATGGTCATGATCCATCAGAGCAAACAGTGACGAGTTGTTCTCCCCCATTCTTTTGCTCTCAAGTCAGGCAGTCATTGCATTAATATGGACATCTGACTTTGCATGCAAACTGAATCCACTGTCTTTAAATGTGGCTTTCTTCCAGTTTGAGTATCCATTTACAGATGTGAACACACTACTAGCAGCATTAGGGATTGAGAAGTGTCTGCAAGCGAAGCAGTATGCAGCATCCTTGGATTGTGAATACTCCAGCCATGTGTATGCCTTGTACCACTCACTAGGAAAACGTCTCTTTGCAGCTCCTTGAATACTTTTAGGGAATGTCTGCAAGTTTGGCTGGGTGGGTCCCTCACTTCTGAATCTGGATATATCTAAGAATCAGATATATTGTTTTTTAATTCATAACACAATAGCTTAAAATTACTGTACACTCATTACACAGTTACTTGACTCCTCTACAATAGGGATATCTCTGCTTCTGAAGGGCTACAAACAGATCTAGCTGCACTTTGCATGTAATCCATAGCAACTTCATTATCTGCTTCTACTGTATCTGATTAGGACTGAAGCTAAACTCTGTCTGAACCCTAAATGAGTAAATGACAGCATTTTCATGTTTAGGTTTAGCATCCCTTTAAATATGACCTAACCAAAATAAATAATCATGACAATGTTGCTGACAGTGAGCATACCATCAGGTCCTACTGGGCATGCAAAATGTGTTTCTGTTTGCCTAATGCTGCCTTCTGCCTCTCTGTTTTGCTCTTCCTCTTCTTCTGTGCCACCTTCTTCTTCCAGTATATCCTTCTCTCCCTCCACTGTGTCTTCCTGTCTCTCAGTTGCATCTTTATCTCCTGCCTCCTGTTTTTTGCTCCTGTTCTTCTGCTTCCTCTCTATTTTTTTTAAACAAAAAATAGCTGTCTGTGTCACCCTTCCTCTTCTTCATTTGGGCCTTCTGTCACACAACATAGGAAACAGTGACACAAAAACACATTGATGATCCCTATTACATCAAAAAACAAGATAAAGATTCATAACACAGGGCTCAGCATTAAGCCGGCACTTGTCTAAGTATTATTCACTTGTCAAAGCAAACAATTTTACTTGTACAATATCAGTGTTCTATTGGGTCTTACCTTTTCTTTTAATTTGCATTTTGTGATATTTACCATGTTAAATTGATTTCTAGTAAATTCTAGGGCATTTTGTCTTAACCCTATTAAATGTAGGCTTATGTGTCATCTTTCACATCAGATTCTTACATTTTATCAATAAATTAAGTAGTAATAATAGGGCACTGGAGGGTTGTTAACATTCAAATGAAATCAGTATCGACAAAATGCAATACTTTTAAATATGAAACCAAATCATCAGTAGGTGGCGCAAGTCACTGGCTCAATAATAACTCGTTCGATTAATTTAAAAAAACGGAATCATTCGAGATTAAGAACAAAACGCTGTTGTGTGTTTCTAGAACACGGCAACAGTTCGCCGGTGGCTTTGTTTGGAACAATTTTCGTTGGATAAATAGAGCCTAAACAGTCCCTATTGTTTCTAAAATGTAGGCTAAGTCAATTAATATGAACTAAATGTCACACTTGCAATCGTCCTGATCATCACTCGGTCTTGGTCATCTGATGTTGTTGTTTATATCATATTGTAAATATCTTTTTTTTCGCAGTATATATGCTTTTGTAACCTGTGAGTTTCTTTGTGTGTGTTGTTGTGCTGATTTGTCTGATGTCTCCGCGAGACTTTCACACACTGCGAGCCTCAGTTGGAGCAACGGTGTTACTATCAATACTTTGTCCATTAACTGTTGCCGTTTACACTACTGTGTGTATGAAT
>NW_015521190.1:0-2386 GCF_001515645.1 Sinocyclocheilus grahami | reverse complement strand
GACCTGACCTGCTGAAAAGAGATGGTCTTCATCCCTCCTGGGGTGATGCAGCTCTTCTCTCTAGAAATATGGCACAGTCTTAGAGTTTGTACTTGACTAATTAGGGCCCTGGTCAGGAAGCAGACAGACTGGCTAAACTGACCGTCTGCTAGCCGCCTCACATCACAGAAATCAGTTAATTCTCAGCACATAGAAACTCTTTCACCTAGATATCACACTATAGAGACTGTGTCTGTTCCCCAAAATAGAAAATACAAAAAAATGTTCATAGCAATTTAATTGATGTTCAACAAATAAAAAATAGATATAAAATAGATGAACACATAATAAAGAATAATGATGCTTTAATAAAAATATAAGTGACTAATAATTAAAATAAAAAATTGTCAAAATATTAACTAAATCATTATTAATCATCAACATACTTCATAACTGATTTATTGATTGATATTATTATTTTTTGTTATTTTATTTTATTTTGAGCCTTTCAGTTCCAGTGCATGTTTGTCTGTCGGGAGACACCGAGCAGGTAAAAACACAGATGAGACACAAAACTAACCTAAACACATTTGAACGTGAACATGAATGACATTTAAGAGCCTTTCAGCAATAAGACCACTGAAATGTCTATCTGTCCTGTTGGGCTCAGATGATCGGGAATATAGTGCATGAGTCATATGGACTACTAATCTTTAATGTTATGATTCTGTAATGATAATTTATCAATAGATTTACAATGCTTTTTTTGGTCCAGTTTTCATGAGGATGGGGGAAAAAAAGAAAAAAAATTCCTTGCTGAACTCTCCTCTTTATTTGTTTAGTTCACACATATATGTAAAACAGACTCTGGGTTTATGTAATATTGTTTAGGAGACCAGATGATGTTTTATTAACTTATATAGTTTTTACTGCAGTCAAAACTAAGGCAAACACACACAAACACTCATGTTTGCATATTCATGAATTTGTTAAGCTAATGATGTATGTCAAATGCATTTGCACAAATACTGAAGAATCAAAGAAAGGAGTTATTTGCATGGAGGGTCACGTTATCATTGACAATTGTTCAGGATGAACAAACTGAAACTACTTTACTTCCAAGTAGTAAGCAGTAAAGAAAAGAAGAAACTACTTTACTACTTTACAACAAAAAGATGAGACAATGTCAAAAGTAGAATGAATAAATAGTGTATTTACACAATTCACAAGGAACCAAAAACAACACAATAAAAAACTAAAATAACTTAGGCTGTTAAAAGCATGGCGTCCATTTGAATCATACCATAAAACAGTCCTTAAAAATCTTAGAGTGTTGTAAGTTCCAATGTAAAAGTGTCCACCGGTGTGTATACAATCCAAAGTAAGTGATAATCCAATAAAAGTGAGAAACTGGAATGGTGAGTCCTTAAAAACAACTCCTCAACCCAGTGCGTTCAGTGCTTTGGTCAGTGACCCTGATTATTTGTCATGCTGCCTCCTTAATGATGGCCTACTTCCTGATTCCTGTCAGCAACATTTAAAGACATACACACAGTCAAACAGATAAGAATAAAATGGCTAAGACAATGTGTAAACCCATTAAAACTCAAATATACAGATACAAAAAAAAACATCATAATATACATTGAGTGGTATAAAACATGTGTCTTGTGTGACAGTGTCACAATTTTATACAATTCTTCCTCTCCTATAAAAGAGAATGAGTGGAATTGTTCCTCAGGGGATCTATAGTGCACTATCTGATGCGATACTGTGGCTGACAGCTGCATGGTTACAATTTTATCTCCAACAGTATCGATCTTGGAAGTAAAGTAGTTCATAAAATCATTACTACTGTGCTGTTGGGAAATGTCAACACCTGCTGATGTTATTATTATTTTATTATTATTATTTTCTTGTTAATTTGGGCATTGTATTGAATAAATACTTGGGGTTGTGTTTGTTTTCTTCTAAAAGAGACATAAAATAATCAGATCTAGCAGTTTTTCATGCTTTTCTGTAAGAGAAGGTACTTTCCCGCCATGCAATACGAAATACCTCTAGTTTTGTTTTCCTCCAGCTGCGCTGAAGATCCGGGCTGCTCTCTTTAGGGTGCGAGTGTGCTCATTATACCATTGTGTCAGACTGTTTTCCTTAATCTTCCTTAAGCGTAAAGGAGCAACCGTATCTAAAATGCTAGAAAAGAGAGAGTCCATAGTTTCTGTTACATCATCAAGTTGTTCGGAGCTATTGGATATGCTGAGAAATTGAGATAAATCAGGAAGATTACTTACAAAGCAGTCTTTTGTGGTAGAAGTGATGGTTCTACCATACTTGTAACAAGGAGTAGAATTTACAGCTTTATCTACACTGAACAAAATTATAAATGCAACACTTTTGTTTTTGC
>NW_015521189.1:0-2386 GCF_001515645.1 Sinocyclocheilus grahami | reverse complement strand
ATGGAAGAGAGCGAGGAGAGTGAAGAACTGAGTGAAGTGGAGGAGGAGCATCATCACAAACCTGGAGAAAAACCTTCGAGTCGCTCGAAGACTAAAAAGACATTTTTAAAGAAAAGAAAAGCCAAGAAATCTATCACCTGCACTCAGTGTGGGAAGAGTTTCCCAAACAAGCAAAGTCTTGAGCGTCACATGATAGTTCACACCGGCGAGAAGCCGTTCACATGTGATAAGTGCGGAAACCAATTCAAAGAAAGAGGAAACCTTAGCAACAACATGAACTTCAAAGAAAGAGGAAACCTTAGCAAACACATGAAAATCCACACTGGAGAAAAGCCTTTTACTTGTAAACAGTGCGGGAAGAGTTTCACACAATCAGCACATCTTAAAGTACACATGAAAATCCACACTGGAGAAAAGCCATTTACATGTGATCAGTGCGGGAAGAGTTTCACACACAAACAAAGTCTTGAGCGTCACATGAGAGTTCACACCAGCGAGAAGCCGTTCACATGTGATCAGTGCGGAAACCAATTCAAAGAAAGAGGAAACCTTAACAAGCACATGAAAATCCACACTGGAGAAAAGCCATTTACTTGTGAACAGTGCGGGAAGAGTTTCTCACAATCAGCACATCTTAAAGTGCACATGAAAATCCACACTGGAGAAAAGCCATTTACATGTGATCAGTGCGGGAAGAGTTTCACACACAAACAAAGTCTTGAGCTTCACACGAGAGTTCACACCGGAGAGAAGCCATTCACATGTGGCAAATGTGGAAAGAGCTTCACGCAACCATCACATCTTAGAGAACACATGAAAATCCACAATGGAGAAAAGCCACACACATGTGATCAGTGCGGGAAGAGTTTCACATACAAAGATTATCTTAATATTCACATGAGGACCCACACCGGAGAGAAGCCGTTCATGTGCGGTCAGTGTGAAAAGAGATTCTCAAACAAAGTTAGTCTTGAGGGTCACATGAGTGTTCACACTGGAGTGAAGCCGTTCATATGTGGCCAATGTGGAAAGAGCTTCACGCAATCAGCAAACCTTAAACGACACATGAGAGATCACACCGGAGAGAAGCCGCACACATGTGATCAGTGTGGGAAGAGTTTCACGCAATCATCAAACCTTAAACGACACATGAGAGTTCACACCGGAGAGAAGCCGCACACGTGTGATCAGTGCGGGAAGAGTTTCACACAACCAGCAAAACTTAAAGAACACATGAGGATCCACACCGGAGAGAAGCCGTTCAAGTGTGATCAGTGCGGCAAAACATTTCTTCGGTCATCAGCTTTGAAGACACACCTGACGGTTCATACGAAGGAGAAGCCACATTCCTGTTCTGAATGTGGAAAGAGTTTTTCACTGCTGCGGAGATTACATAGACATGAGAAAATTCACACTGGTGTGAGAGAGCACATGTGCTTTGAGTGTGACAAGACTTTTATTACAGCGGACTGTTTAACACGGCATCAGAAGATTCACACTGGTGTGAGAGAGTACATGTGCTTTGAGTGTGACAAGACTTTTATTACAGCGAACTGTTTAAAACTGCATCAGAAAATTCACACTGATGTGAGAGAGTACATGTGCTTTGACTGTGACAGGACTTTTACTTCAGCAAACCGTTTAAAACAGCACCAGAGGAGCCACACTGGAGAGAAACTTCACAAGTGTGATCAGTGCGGGAAGAGTTTCGCTTTTAAAAGTCACCTGAAGCTACACATGAAGATCCATGCAGTGGAGGAACCACACAGCGATGTTCACAAGTCTTTATCGCTGGAGTCCGAGTCAAGTCTCGAGTGATTTAATGGCTTGCTAAAAAAATCCTCATAAAAAAATCCTCATGAATTGAAATCATTCTAATTACGAAGCTCTAGACAAAACATATGATCTTCTATGATATGCTTCGTAAGGTTAATGTACATCCAGCCTGTTACTTAGAATTGGATTACAGAACAACTGTTTTGCACATTGTAATGGATTAAAACCTATGATAAGAGATCCACCATGACACACAAGGAAATATGTGACACAGACCATGCAAATAAAGTCTTTCTTTATGATACAAGTCAGGGGTATTCGATTAAAGTTCCAGGAGGTCCGGTCTTTCCAGCGTGGGGAAAATTTATGGGCCATTCTACAGAATTGGTCCAAAGCCAGAGTTGGAAACTCTGTATGTATGCATATTGTATAATATCCAAGGTACACATTTCTAGTAGTTGTGCAGCTAATTATTATATTGTATTTTCAGAAAGTTTTGGAATATTTGTCCTCTCCCCAAATTTGTCACTACCGAAACACAGTAATAACAATTTAATTAGAAAGGTTATTGTTAATAAAGAATAACAATTTGGTCCCTTTGTAAATTCTC
>NW_015521188.1:1403-2387 GCF_001515645.1 Sinocyclocheilus grahami | reverse complement strand
ATTTTTTCCGCGCTCATGTTAATGGATTAAAGCGTTCACTGCACGCACGGTTGCGGTCCAGCAGTGCGTTCCAGTAGTGGTGCGTCTGCAGCAGTGCATAGATCGTTTCCGCACCTATTATCTTTTATAATAATTCATTACATTTATATAGTGCTTTTCTAGGCACTCAAGGCGCTTTACATTGTCAGGCGGGATCTCCTCATCCACCACCAGTGTGCAGCGATGGCAGCCATAGTGCGCCAGAACGCCCACCACACACCAGCTTATTGGTGGAGAGGAGACAGAGTGATGAAGCCAATCAGTAGATATGGGGATTGTTAGGAGGCCATGATGGTCAGAGGCCAATGGGCAAATTTGGCCAGGATGCCGAGGTCACACCTCTACTCTTTTCGAAAGACATCCTGGGATTTTTAATGACCACAGAGAGTCAGGACCTCAGTTTAATGTCTCATCCGAAGGACGGTGCTTGTTGACAGTGTAGTGTCCCCGTCACTATACTGGGGCGTTAGGACCCACACAGACCACAGGGTGAGCACCCCCTGCTGGCCTCACTAATACCTCTTCCAGCAGCAACCTAGTTTTCCCAGGAGGTCTCCCATCCAGGTACTGACCAGGCTCAGCCCTGCTTAGCTTCAGTGGGTAACCAGTCTTGGGCTACAGGGTGATATGGCTGCCGGTCATATGGTTTATAATAGTCTATTATTTTTGCTGCGCCTCACTCGCTGAATTAAAGTAACAGCGCATTGTTTGCGGTAAATATGAACATGCATTGACACAAAAATTTAGTAATTACACCATAAATGCATATAATTAAAGTCTACTGTGTTTCACATTCAACACATAGGCTATGGCTTTTTGGCTAGGTTTAAAGGAAAAGAGCACTTTTAGATAACCAAGGCAATAATTTTAAAGTTCTTAATTAAAGTTCTTTATGAACTGCAGGATTGCTTGTAATAAAGGTTTAAATGCAAAAGAAAAGGCAGT
>NW_015521188.1:0-326 GCF_001515645.1 Sinocyclocheilus grahami | reverse complement strand
ATGGTATTTCTTTGTTACCTTTTACAAAAAAAAACATGGTAATACCATGGTACTGTAATTGTTAATTTAACTCTAACGTAATCGTCTTTTATGTTAATATTCTGTTGCAATTATATCTGCACTACAAAACCAAAATCATAAATGCTGAAAAATAATACATCATAAAACAGCTCATCAAAGACATCATCACAGTTTCATTAACATGACTTCAGTCATATGCGACACGACATATAGTATATTGCCCGATTATTACAACTCTGGAACAAAAGCCTCTCTGTCCTCTGCTGAAGCGTGAGTGAAGTGTGTGTGTGTGTGTGTGTGTGTGT
>NW_015521187.1:21594-21842 GCF_001515645.1 Sinocyclocheilus grahami | reverse complement strand
ATACTGATTCTTTCATGAATAATTACATTAGTGCTGATAATCTACAAGTCACATGAATCTAAACCTTCATTTAGATGTCAAGTTAAGCAGTGGGTTAGAATAATTCTGTAGAGGTGGAGCTCAGAATGATGAGTCACTTATACACCAAGACAAAAATAAAGATCACAACAAACCATAATAAAATGAAATAATGATACATATGTAACCAATAAATGACATTAACTGATATCATGAGACCAAAAAATTCA
>NW_015521187.1:1613-2387 GCF_001515645.1 Sinocyclocheilus grahami | reverse complement strand
TTTTTTTTTTACATTTTAAACATTCATGATGATAAACCTACCCACTGGACCTAGTGTTTGTATACAGTAGGTCTATTATATGTTATGTCCTGTGGTCACAGATTTTTTTTTTTGTATATATATTTATGAATATGTATGAATATATGTTTATGCTTTTGTGAACTGGTCTGGTAAGAAATGCAGTACTCAGGTACTGGCCTAATCTCACATTTGATTTGTAGATATGGGAGCAAATAGACTCAAAAATAAGAGATTGTTTAAATGACAGGTTTCTTATTATGTTACAAAAAATGCAAATATCAGCTAATTGAGTCTCAAGGAAGCCCTAGCCAGCATCTTTGGTAGCCTCTCTCTATGCAGCATCCTGTTTCATTCAAGTTAATATGACAACTAACCTTAACTGAGGGGGGTATAGTGAGTAGGTCACTCTTTTCCATGCTACTCAGAAGACTAGGGGAGCTAAGAGCTCCCGCCATCCAAGCAATTCTTCCTGTTGAGAGACCAAGTGAATGTGAAAAAAATAAATAAATACATAAAAAATCCATGAGACTCATTAAGCTGCATGGATAAAGCCTTTGTAGCAGTTTGCAGCTTGAGGCTTGTTGTTCTTGAGAATGACCAGACTATGTAAAGGCAGTAATAGTGCATGAGAAACATAGATTCTATATCCATTCTATATCCAACAGAAGAAAAGTGCCACAATATGTGTATAAAAACACTAACACAGAGAGCTAATATTCAAAATGACAGAGGTACAACTAATTCGCCAAAGAC
>NW_015521187.1:0-719 GCF_001515645.1 Sinocyclocheilus grahami | reverse complement strand
GGGTTTGCTCAGGGATGAAACGATGTAAGTCGACACACTTTGTTTGCTTTAATTCACTCAGTTACTTTTGGTGATACTGTATTGCTGCTTAACAGCTTTCCTGCTATTCAAACCAGTAACACTCCACGTTAAATAGCCAAAACACACAGAATGTAACGCTCCCGTTAGACACCAACAACAAACTGGAACGCATCAATTACAATTGCATTTCAATTAACCTACATTTAGCGAGTCATTCAGAATCAGTTTAGGGGCTGTTCACAGAGAACGCGTTGTTGCATCCAAAACCAGATGTAGCACGGCAGAATGGACCAGAATGCATGGCTCTCCAGAAAAGCTTAAACTTATTTTAATTTGACAAGGCGTCTTGAACCGAGTAAATGCATTGCAATGAGAACAGAACACTGCCCTTAACGTTGATACGACATTTGGGGCATCGCCGATATGAAAACACATCTGTGTCCCGTGTTCTGTTTCATGTGGCGCTCCACAGGGGCGTAGCGTCTGGGTATGCAGGGTATGCAGTTGCATATGGGCCCGGGCAGATTGGGGGCCCGCCGAGCCAAGGGGGAACTTTTAATTGAAACAAGGGAACGAATATAGAGCCCTTCATGGGCCCGGCCCTTGTCCGATAGCTTATCAGAATTCTCCGCCCGAGTCCCGAGCCAGTGTCTTCTCTCTCTCTCCCTCTCTCCCTCTCTCTCTCTCCCTCTCTCTCT
>NW_015521186.1:1164-2388 GCF_001515645.1 Sinocyclocheilus grahami | reverse complement strand
AAATATTAATATTTAAGCATTAGCCCATGCTTCACCTCTGTGTAGTTAAATGTTAGAACCATGACAAACAGAAACCACTGTGGGAGTGATATAAGTAGCCCTGGATTATGTCAGCACACGTGTTCATTTAAAGCAGAGACCACTAGCATGAACTTTCATTCATTCTGTAGGTTGTCCAGGGTCTGAAAGCTTCTGCTGTGGTTTGTAGGAAGAAATTTATATCAGTTTATGACCTTTGGAATCAGACGTTCAGCCGACATGACCACTAGCGCTCAGTGTTAGTAAAGCCATATGGGTCCTTGGTGCTGCAGTTGGATCAGGATGGAGCAAAAGGAGATTCAGCAAAGCTGCCAGACGCTCAAAAGAAAAACACAGTTGATAGATCCCTGTTCAAACCAAGCAAACCAATCCAAGTGCAACATAACAACATAAGCATAAGTGAACATTAATCTATTTATGCATAATTCAGTCTGAATTCAAGTCTTGATGCTGTCATGCTTAGGCCTGAAACACACTCTATGCAAATTCTCAAATGCAGACATGACTGCTTGGCTAGTGCACTGAAACATAAGCCTCTCTCACACAGAGATACCGGAAAATATATGGATAATGTGTCCCGTGATTTGTCCTGGGATCACGTGATTTTGTTTCATTCATACTGCCAATGATTTTCCAGAATCTGTGGGTGCGTTCACACACATTCCGTAAAGACACGTGACATTTGGATATGACATGTAATGTCACGCGTACCGTTTCACTAAGCTGGTGAACGATCTCAGCTTCAGCACAGATAGTGAGGAGCTCCCTATCTCTGCTTCATTCCAGTTTGCACATTTTTTTTTTCATTATGAACGTTGATCTGCCTTCAAAACACCCAGTCACTATGACACACCCTTTACAGCATTGGTCCTGGCTTTTGTTCACACAGGGCTCGTTCTAGGATTGGCCCGGCAATGATACTATGGTCCCATCCCAGGATCGTTCCTGGGATCAATCACGGGACGTGTTTGCGTTCACACAGAAGGCACTCTGCCATTTTTTCGGGATCAACTGTGTGAAAGGGTCTATATTTAATAAAGGTGCCATAGAATGGAAAACTGTATTTACCTTGGCATAATTGAATAATAACAGTTCTGTACATGGAAATTACATACAGTGTGCCTCAAACACCATTGTTTCTTCCTTCTTATGTAAATCTTGTGCATGCAAAAGACCACTGAAAAA
>NW_015521186.1:0-211 GCF_001515645.1 Sinocyclocheilus grahami | reverse complement strand
AGCTGACACCCAAGCATGAATAAATGTTTTATTTATTAAGGATGATGATGACGATCAATGGCATAAAACATGCCTAAACAGCCCGCGCGCGCACGAGAGAGAGAGAGATACTGCCTGAATAACTGAGCGCGTCCTCCATCGGGTTAAGTCATATTCATGAAAAAAATAGTTTGCGATGTCCTAAGAGTAATGTTGTCATAATATCCTAATA
>NW_015521185.1:0-532 GCF_001515645.1 Sinocyclocheilus grahami | reverse complement strand
TTTGTAAAATGTCACATGGGTCAATGTTCTCAAAACATGATATTTTTGAATGAATAATTTATGATATAAAACAAAAACACTTTAAATTGAGCCGTATATTGTGGCCATTCATATGTTTCATTGACCAAAATACTCCTTGTACACCTGAATGATTACATGTCACAAGACATAAAACTATTATGAAAAGAACAGATATCACAAGCTATCATAGCTTGCGAAAAAAATCATTATTTACTGCAATGTTTTGCTCAATACACGAATGTTGTAGTAAATATTATGTTTGCAAGCTACAGTAGTGTGTGGAATCCTCAACAATCTGCTGATAACAGGCAATGTATTTCATATTCCCTGTCCACAGCCTACAACTAGTTTAGAGTTCAGACTAAAAATAGCTTTGAAAATAACCTAAAGTATGTCCAGTCATACTCAGATGTTAAGACTCCGTGACATGAGGCTCTCAGGTGACTTGGCTGTGTTAAATCCAGGTTCTCACTTGCTGTCTCACCTTTGGCGTCTAGATAAACTGGGTTGA
>NW_015521184.1:2097-2390 GCF_001515645.1 Sinocyclocheilus grahami | reverse complement strand
TTTTACCTTAAACCGCATAAACACATTTCATTACACCAAATACATTCTTTTTAGCAACATCATATGACCCCTTTAAATGCCTTGAAACACAGCACACAAAAAAAACCAACATGACATTTACAGCAACATTTCAAAGATACTTTTATTCAGAGAGATAAAAACGTTTCCAGTAATTTTTTTCCATCCAAACTAAAAGCAAATATGCATAATCACAGCCAATCAGAACACATGTGATGTTTACTATGCATCTAAATAGAGCAGGATTTTGGCCAATTAAATTTAATTGTGGGTGG
>NW_015521184.1:0-811 GCF_001515645.1 Sinocyclocheilus grahami | reverse complement strand
CTTCTGTACTCCACCATCTAGTCTATGATTTATATAATGTTATTCTGTCACCCAATATCAGAGTAGCCTCTCCCCCCACCCCCACTACATAATTAAGTTAATATCATGTTTCTAGAATGTTTTAAAGATAGTAGAAAAAGTGTGTCACCCACTCAGGAAAGCAGTGTGCGGCACTGACGATCCAGCGATCTGAAATGATGGATCCACCACACTGATGAACTCCATCATACTGTAGGCTGACCTGCCATGGCCACGAACCCTGGCGGGCATCCACTCCCCCCACGATCCGCTCCTCAGGCAGCATACGGCGACCACAGTCTACGGTGATGGAGAGTGAACAAATCATGCACTTGCAGTGCACATATTCAATATACTACAAATATGCTTGAGTTGTTGCACTTACCCTGACAAATCACCTCAAGTATCTGACCTTTGTCACATTTACTGAAACAGAAATAAATCATTAGAAAGTTTTAGAGAGGTTAACAAAATTGCAACTCTTTTTCGCTTTTAGTTAGTGTTTCTTTTTTGTTTGCCAGATTAAAAAGCAATCTGATTCACTGTTAAAGATGAATTTTTTTATTTCTGCACCACTAACGAAACCAAATTAAATTGCAATATGATGTCTAGGCAACATTGGCTCTTTTCAAGGACTTTTGAGTCTCTCGTGCTCATCAAGGCAGCATTTATTTGATAAAAAATACAGTAACAACATTAATATTGTGAAATATTAAAATAACTGTTTTCTATTTTAATATATTATAAAATGCAATTTATTTTTGTGATGCAAAGCTGAATTTTCAGCATCATT
>NW_015521183.1:0-2391 GCF_001515645.1 Sinocyclocheilus grahami | reverse complement strand
TTTATGACCTATTTTTTCCTCTTCCTTTTTCCTCGCATTGAGCGACTTTATGTCAGTGAATAAAAGGGCATTACTTCATTCTTGTCCGAGGTGGACATGTGAGTGACTCATAGCCCTCAGCGACTATCAGTTGATGGCCAGAAAAAAGTGCTGGGCAGGCAGCAGATTGTCCAGGTTGAGGTTACATATGTAAGTTATGTAACAAAACGCAAAAATTCAGGCTTTTACATGGTCACTAAAGGCAGTTTGAATGGAAGTGAGTGTAGAGTATGCTGAAGCACGGATGCCAGGTTTTATTGCAACGCCAACCTGTACAACATTTTTTTTCACAATCATTATTAATGAACATGAACATAAACATTAGTGATTAGATAACTGTAATTGCTTTTAGCCTTAATATTGATCTAAAAAAAGAGTGACTGGGTGAGTACGTGATCGTTCGCATGCAAGTTATTCCTGTGATATTGGAGTAATGCAAAAGAGTCCAACTCTGAAAAAAAAATGCTTGCTTCAGGCAAAATCATGTAACTCGGCTGTAACACCGATACCCAGATACACCCTTCTCTCTCATTTATCTTTATACCATCTCTTGCCAACTACCTGATGAGGTGTGAAGTGTAGGTTTAGACATCTTGAGATCACTGTTATCATCAAATCTAGGAAAGGAGCAGTCTTAATTTTTATCTTACTTGCACAAAATGGTCATTTAAACCAAGCAGGACAAAGTTGAAGTTTCTACTGATCCCTTCCTGCAACGGGCCCTTAAAATCTCCCAGACTTCCCTTGTTATGGCTCCCCAGCTCTGTGGAAACAGCTCATCACTTAATAAATTTCCTGATTGCTTGGCAGCTATTCTTTAACTTGTTTGCCATGATATATTAGTTCTGACATGAGCTATATTTGGAGTCATCAATGAAAAAATGGTTGTTTTAAGAGACTTCAAGAAAATTTCGCAACAGATTAATTTACAACACTACACATTCTTTCATTTTCATTTGTTTCGTCAGTGGTTAGAGACTATCATAAACCTATCCGAAACTTCCTGACGCTCACGTGGCCTGGCAAAGACTGCAGACTCTCTAACACAGTCGTGCCACATCAGCACAGACCCAATGGGTAGAGGCAGAGCTGATAGAGCACACGGGATGTAGTGAGGCTACATTTTTGAATAATGGGAGGGTAGAGCAAATCCAATCACTCACTGTCAACAGCTCGCTCCACAGTGCCCTCTGGACCACATCATGATCTGCTGCTATAATTACGAAGCCATAAATTACCATCCAGCCATCCACTTTGTTTTTTTGTTTTATTTCTTCTGATCTTTGGCTGAAATAAATACGGTACGAGTCTCAGAACAAAATATATGCACCCAGAGCAGACAGTCATGCAGATGGCAATGAGAAAACAGAATGAAATAAATGAGCAAGTGACCCCGAGAGTAAATAACGTGCCGGTTCTCACGAGCCACGTAATGGCTTTTATTAGAGAGGTCTTAACCCAGTCATCATAGCGACATTTCACGGTCCTGCACAACAGTGAGGGAGAGCAGGGAAAATTAACAGCACCCCATCAAAGCCCAGCACTCCTACAGAACTATAGGTTTATGGGCTGTAACTTAATAAAGCAAAGAAAACACGCACACTTTGGAGACAGCAGACAGGATCATTTACTTCCCACACGTCTGTTTAAACACAAACACACACAAAAGGTTAATGCGGAGAAAGTCTTCCCATTGCAATGGGCAGAAGCATGAGCTCACTCTCAACCATGTGTTTGATTGTGTAAATACATCTGACGGATGGCTTTTTCCCCTCAAGAACGTTTTGTCTATCAGCATGTGTTGGGCACGGGGTCAGATCAAACGCACCGGCTTTCTCCCAGAAATCACCACGGAAGCTCTGATGAACATGAGGTCTGTGGGGAATATTTGCCAGGGAATACTCAAATGAACTTGGATTTATGCCTTAAAGAGGATAAGCAGGGCTTTGTGTTTGTGGGAGCTGCCTGTCACTCATTAGTGCTGCGGGTCTACAGACAGAGCAATGCTTGAGTTCTCTGTATCAAATACAGCAGCTTCACCTCCCAGATAGATATGATTAATATGACCACACCCAAATCGGCTTTACCCGATTATACAGTACATACTCATGTGTGTTTGAGCAATAACCTCGTACCACAGATGCAAACTATCATAATCACAACAATGCTGTTGAGAAATATGTGAATATCATGATATAAATCATAAGAAGGTTTATTATTTACATTTATGCATTTGACAGATGCTTTTTATGTCCAAAGCAGCTTACAGTGCATTTGAGGTAGCCTATACATTTTGCCATCATGTGACGCTGAAGGCTGCTGAAAATTAAGTTTTGCCATCACAAGAAAAAA
>NW_015521182.1:2128-2391 GCF_001515645.1 Sinocyclocheilus grahami | reverse complement strand
TACAATATAAACTAAAAAGAGGTGGATCATTGTTGTTTCAGAAATTCAGCAGATAGCAATTATTTGATTGCTAACATGTTTTAATTTGCATTGGTAATTGAGCTTCTTTATGAACGCTGTCTGTGATATTTGGCAGAGCTCTGTGGCAATATGACCTTGTGGCATTTGCAGCTCATGAAATGAGACCGCTCCTGGCCACAGTACATTTTCACTCTGCAGCACTGTGGGAGGTCAATGACTCATTAGTGCATGTCACTTTCTTC
>NW_015521182.1:0-497 GCF_001515645.1 Sinocyclocheilus grahami | reverse complement strand
CCCTCGTTTCTTCATTCCTCTTACATGAATCAAATGCCTTTGTAATTACAGTAGGAACACCACACTCATTGTTCATGCTGTTGTTGACCAGTAGCAATATTAAAATTTCCAGGGAAATGCAATCAAAGTGCCAACTTTACCTCTTAATTAACTTAAGTTGAAATTGAACAAACAAAAGATAATTCTACCATTCCAGCAGGAGCCACTGTTTCATTGTGGCTTTGGTTGTCAGAATAGATCCAAGGTATTTGTTAGTGTTGACTATATTTGGTCAATAAATATAACCTTGCCAGCTTTATATGTTCTTGTTTAACAAACTTCTTGGATCTTGTTGCATTTTCTCATACTGCATGATCTGATTAGAGTATATTAAGCAACCTAACATGGGTTATGCATCTGCAGTGAACATTTGCACTCAGTTTACACATTCCTTCAGGTAAGCTTAGTCCAATCAATGTGGAGAAGGCAAAAAAATGCTACATCTAAGGCTGAACTGG
>NW_015521181.1:1517-2391 GCF_001515645.1 Sinocyclocheilus grahami | reverse complement strand
CAGCTTTGCATCACAGGAATAAATTACATTTTAAAATATATTCAGTTAAATTATTTATATTTTACAATACTACTGTTTCTACTGTATTTTCGATCAAATCGAGGTATCTTATAAATAAGGATAATTTTGCTCAATTTTGCTTATTTAAAACATCATCTAGTTGTGCAGCTCACTAGGTTTTTGGAAAAGAGCTACTCACTTTCATTTCTTCTATTGAAGGTGAGGTTGTAATGGCTGTATAAAGTTTGTGACGAAATAATAAATTAGATGAATGAAAGGAATACAGTCAGTAAGGGAAATAAAAAGGTCATGCGAACAAAGAGGACAGTTAGAGAGCACTCACATGTGAGAGAAAAAGCTGATGGGAAGTCACTCCGACCAGCAGCATACGGCTTAGCAACCAACAGAACGAGTTTGAACAAAGAGGAAGAGAGACAAGGATGCTACAGACAAAAGACAGAGAGAGGCAGAGAAAGAGAAGGAAATGCATGACAATGAGGGGGAAGTCAGAAAACACTGACAGTATGAAAGGATGGAAAAAACGATGGACAAACAGATGCGTGATGAAGGGAGGAATGTACCTGGCTCTCCACCAGCATGGCGATGTCCACAAACATGTCGTGCAGTTCCTTTATGCTGCTCTCCAGACGCACAATGTCTTTGTGACGCGCTTCAATCTCACTCAGCGCTTGTTTAGAGATCCCTGAATCCACAATCTGCAACACAATATTCATATTCAACAAAGATTATGAAAGTGTGAGGATCCAGTTCTCTAGAGATGGAGTCTAGATCTTGTGGTCTTGGTTTTGAGACATTAAAGTGGCCTGAGTGACAAATATGCATTCATTCATGGTTACCAAGTTTTAGTTCTAAT
>NW_015521181.1:0-277 GCF_001515645.1 Sinocyclocheilus grahami | reverse complement strand
TTTTTTAACCCTAAATGGTGCATACTAGTACCTTAAAGCAGTGGCGAGCGGCTAACTGGGTATGCTGAGTGATAGACCCCCCCACCCCCATTGGCTTTTAGGACACTCAAAAGGGATCAAGATGACAAATAAGAAACACCGTGGCAGGTCTCTATGTAAAAGTATGCACATTTCCTACCTTATTTGTAAATGCAATTCATCTCCTATCCTTCTGCTATCGTTTCAGGTTTACTCCATTGTTATTCGAATGCAAGAAAAATATAGCTGGTTTTCCAAG